>NC_068446.1:32430376-32578312 GCF_023373465.1 Oncorhynchus keta | reverse complement strand
AAGCAGAAAGTGCAGCTGCAGTCCTGATGACAAATCATTTCCCAGATGATACAGTTTTTTTCTACTTGATTCATGTAACGGGAGCTGATTACCTATCCACATGCAGAAAATAGACTGGAAACACACTGCTGGCCTAATTACATATATGATTGATCCTCAGGCACCAAACATCAGTCACACAACCTTGGCCAACACTACACCAGCTCCACCCTTTAGACTCCCCTCAAGCTGAGAGAAGAAGGAAAACTGTCAAGGGGGAAAAATAATAAAAGCTGTAACTTAACATATATCTCAGATTCCTTATTCATGTAAATAACATTTCTGTGAGCTGAATTGAATCAATACAAAAAAGTCCAGGCCCTTGAACTTGATTTATTCTGGGCTGCCTAGTGGGCAGAGTGTCTCTGACTGACTCCCAGTGTCTTTCTTCATCTATGTGTGTTGGAGAGGGCTTCACAGGAGCACGCTGGTATGTTACACAGGGAGGGATCCCTTCTCTCTCGCAGGCAGCTGTGCAAATCTCCCTGCTTGGGGGAGAGAGAGAGAGAGAGAGAGAGAGAGAGAGAGAGAGAGAGAGAGAGAGAGAGAGAGAGAGAGAGAGAGAGAGAGAGAGAGAGAGAGAGAGAGAGAGAGAGAGAGAAAGAGAGTTTCACCACCCCTAGACCACGGCTTCACTCATGATACCCCGGAATGGAGCTCATCACAGCCCAAACCAGCGCCTCCGTCCGTCAAAGCCAACATCCGCTCTTCGGCCCTCCACGCTCCTGTGCCACGTGCCCCTGATCCTAACCCAGGGTGGGGTTGCAGGGTGTGGGGTAACATCATGTCCGTGCCCCTGTCCCCTGGTTCTCCTCCAGTCAGTCTCCAGTGTAGTCCCTCCTGTCTGCCTCCCGGCCGGCTCCTGGCCTCAGCATCAAAGAGCCCGACGTGTCACAGCCAGGCAGAAGGAACACTATAGGAGCTCTCCATTGTTTTTCTCTCGCTAGCAGCCAGGGCCAGGAGTGTGGGGGTCAAACGTTCAGGACGTGCAGTTACACAGAGTTCAGCAGAATGAGAAACAGAGGGAGGAAAGAAAAGCAGAGGCCTCGGCTTACAGGTGGGCCACTGACTGTCAGTCCCAAAGAAGGAAGAGGAGGGAAGCAGCCCTGTTTCTTTTCTCTATCAGGAAAAAAAAACTGGGGTTTTGATACACATTCCAGGCCTCTCTATTCCACTACCTGTCTGTATATCATCAACAGGACTAAGATCATACAGTTCTATTTCCAGATCTCTGCTTATCATTTACATGCTATTGTTTTTGGGATTTAAAAAAAACTGTAATGCTGGAACTTATTGGTCAACACTGAAAAGGCTTTATAGATACACTACACAACCAAATGTATGTGGACACCTGCTCGTCGAACAACTCATTTTCAAAATCGTGGGCATTAATATGGAGTTGGTCCCCCCTTTGCTGCTATAACAGCCTCCACTCTTTCTGGGAAGGCTTTCCACTAGATGATGGAACATTGCTGTGGGGACTTGCATCCATTAAGCCACAAGAGCATTAGTGAGGTCAGACACTGATGTTGGGCGATGAGACATGGCTCGCAGTCGGCGTTGATTTTACATTTATTGCTCAAGACACACCATAAATACTTCTACTTGTAAAGGTCAAGTTATTTTCAAATGTGACATTCTTTGTAAAATATTTGAGCTATTCTATGAATGTGTCTGGGAACATCCATTTGTGGATATGACATCTATAAATAGACTGGTTCCTGTCAAAACAACAGCATGCTCATTTAAGATGTCGATCAGATGAGCTCAGTCTGCTGTGTGTGTGTTTCTGTCTGTATGTCTATGTGCATGCATGTGTCTATATATATATATATATAGAGAGAGAGAGAGAGAGAGAGAGAGAGAGAGAGAGAGAGAGAGAGAGACTACTAAAAGCATGGGCGATTGAAGTTGGGTCACAAAGGGGACAGGCTGACGTCAGCACACCATTAATGTTTGGTGTGAATTTCCTGATGTATTGGTTTCACAGTGTGGGGAGAGAGGGAGGGAGGGGGAGGGGGAGGAGGGAGGAGGGAGGAGGGAGGAGGGAGGAGGGAGGCGGCAGGTAGGGAGGAGGGGGAAGGAGGGAGGAGGGGGAAGGAGGGAAGGGCAGTGTACATGGGGGAAGAGGGAGGAGGGGGAAGGAGGGGAGGGAGGGGGAAGGGGGAGGGAAGGGCAGTGTACATGGGGGAAGAGGGAGGAGGGAGGAGGGAGGCGGCAGTGTAGGGGGAGGAGGGAGGAGGGAGGAGGGAAGGGATGCGGCAGTGTACATGGGGGAAGAGGGAGGAGGGAGGAGGGAGGCGGCAGTGTACAGGGGGGAAGAGGGAGGAGGGAGGAGGGAGGGAGGGAGGAGGGAGGAGGGAGGAGGGAGGAGGGAGGAGGGAGGAGGGATGCAGGGCAGTGTACAGGGGGAAGAGGGAGGAGGGGGAAGGAGGGAGGCGGCAGTGGGGGGAAGAGGGAGGAGGGGGAAGGAGGGAGGCAGGCATGGGGGAAGAGGGAGGAGGGGGAAGGAGGGAGGGGCAGGGGGGGAAGAGGGAGGAGGGGGGAAGGAGGAGGGAGGGGCAGGCATGGCAGTGTACAGGGGGAAGAGGGAGGAGGGAGGGGAGGGGGGGGAGGAGGAGGCGGCAGGTACAGGGGGAAGAGGGAGGAGGGGGAAGGGGAGGAGGGGGAAGGGAGGGGCAGGGGGGGAAGGGGAGGGGGGGGAAGGAGGGAGGGGCAGTGTACATGGGGGAAGAGGGAGGAGGGAGGAGGGGAGGGGGCAGGTACAGGGGGGGAGGGGGAGGGGGAGGTGGCAGTGTAGTGGGGAAGGGGGAGGGGGAGAGGGAGGAAGGAGGGAGGAGGGGGGGAAGAGGGAGGGGGGGAAGAGGGAGGAGGGGAAGGGGGAGGGGCAGAGGAGGGGGAGGGAGGAGGGAGGGCGGCAGTGTACATGGGGGAAGAGGGAGGAGGGAGGAGGGGAGGGGCAGGTACAGGGGGAGAGGGAGGAGGGGGAAGGAGGGAGGGGCATGGTACAGTGTACATGGGGGAAGAGGGAGGTGGGAGGAGGGAGGGGGGGAGGAGGGAGGAGGGAGGAGGGAGGAGGGAGGAGGGAGGAGGGAGGAGGGAGGAGGGAGGCGGCAGTGTACAGGGGGAAGAGGGAGGGGGGGAAGAGGGAGGAGGGGGAAGGAGGGAGTGTACATGGGGGAAGAGGGAGGAGGGAGGGGCAGTGTACATGGGGGAAGAGGGAGGAGGGGGAGGAGGGAGGAGGGGGGAAGAGGGAGGAGGGGGGAAGGAGGAGGGGCAGTGAAAATGGGGGGGAAGAGGGAGGAGGGAGGCGGCAGTGCACATGGGGGAAGAGGGAGGAGGGGGAAGAGGGAGGAGGGGGAAGG
Organism: Oncorhynchus keta; assembly: GCF_023373465.1. Classification (NCBI taxonomy): domain Eukaryota; kingdom Metazoa; phylum Chordata; class Actinopteri; order Salmoniformes; family Salmonidae; genus Oncorhynchus; species Oncorhynchus keta. The sequence goes on along the minus strand of NC_068446.1, from coordinate 32,574,908 downwards.
AGGGGGAAGAGGGAGGAGGGGGAAGAAGAGGGAGGAGGAAGGAGGGAGGGAGGGGGAAGAGGGAGGAGGGGGGAAGAGGGAGGAGGGGGGGAGGGGGAAGAGGGGAGGAGGGGGAAGAGGGAGGAGGGGGAAAAGGAGGAGGGGGAAGGAGGGAGGAGGGGGGGAGGAGGGGGAAGGAGGGAGGGGCAGTGTACAGGGGGGAAGAGGGAGGAGGGGGAAGGGGGGAAGGGGGAGGGGCAGTGGCACAGGGGGAAGAGGGAGGAGGGGGAAGAGGGGAGGGGGGGAAGGAGGGAGGCAGCAGTGTACAGGGGGGAAGAGGGAGGAGAGGGGAAGGAGGGAGGGGCAGTGGGGGAAGAGGGAGGAGGGGGAAGGAGGGAGGGGCAGTGTACATGGGGGAAGAGGGAGGAGGGGGAAGGGGGAGGGAGGAGGGGCAGTGACAGGGGGAAGAGGGAGGAGGGAGGTGGCAGTGTACAGTGGGGGAAGAGGGAGGAGGAGGGGGAAGGAGGGAAGGGGAGGGGGGGGGAAGGGAGGAGGGGGGGAAAGGGAGGAGGGGGAAGGAGGGAGGAGGGGGGAAGAAGGAGGAGGGGGGAAGGAGGGAGGGGCAGTGTACATGGGGGAAGAGGGAGGAGGGAGGAGGGAGGAGGGAGGAGGGAGGAGGAGGCGGCAGTGTACAGGGGGAAGAGGGAGGAGGGGGAAGAGGGGAGGGAGGGGGAAGGAGGGAAGGGCAGTGGGGGGAAGAGGGAGGAGGGAGGAGGGAGGCGGCAGGGAGGGGAAGGAGGGAGGAGGGGGAAGAGGGAGGAGGGGGAAGGAGGGAGGGGCAGTGGGGGAAGAGGGAGGAGGGAAGAGGGAGGAAGGGGGGGAAGGAGGGGGAAGAGGGAGGGGGAAGAGGGAGGAGGGGGAAGGGGGAAGGGGGGAGGGAGGAGGGGGAAGAGGGAGGAGGGGGAAGGAGGGAGGGGCAGTGTACATGGGGGAAGAGGGGGGAGGAGGGAGGAGGGAGGAGGGAGGGAGGAGGGCAGTGTACAGGGAAGAGGGGAGGAGGGGGAAGAGGGAGGAGGGGGAGGAGGGAAGGGGCAGGTACATGGGGGAAGAGGGAGGAGGGAGGAGGGAGGCGGCAGTGTACATGGGGGAAGAGGGAGGAGGGGGAAGGAGGGAGGAGGGGGGGAAGGAGGGAGGAGAAGGAGGGAAGGGCAGTGTACATGGGGGAAGAGGGAGGAGGGGGGAAGGAGGGAAGGGCAGTGTACATGGGGGAAGAGGGAGGAGGGAGGAGGGGGTACAGGGGGGAAGAGGGAGGAGGGAGGAGGGAGCGGCAGTGTACAGGGGGAAGAAGGAGGGAGAAGAGGGAGGAGGGGGGAAGGAGGGAGGGGGGGGAAGAGGGAGGAGGGGGAAGAGGGAGGAGGGAGGAGGAGGAGGGAGGAGGGGGAAGGAGGGAGGGGCAGTGTACATGGGGGAAGAGGGAGGAGAGGGAGGGAGGAGGGGCAGTGTACAGGGGGAAGAGGAGGAGGGGGAAGAGGGAGGGAGGGGGAAGAGGGAGGAGGAGGGGCAGGTACAGGGGGAAGAGGGAGGAGGGGGGAAGGAGGGAGGGGCAGTGTACATGGGGGAAGAGGGAGGGGGGAAGGAGGGGAGGCGGCAGTGTACATGGGGGAAGAGGGAGGAGGGAGGAGGGAGGAGGGAGGGGCAGGTACAGGGGGAAGAGGGAGGAGGGGGGAAGGGGAGGGAGGAGGGGGAAGGAGGGAGGGGCAGGGATGGGGAAGAGGGGGAGGGAGGCGGCAGTGGGGGAAGGGGAGGAGGGGGGAAGAGGGAGGAGGGGGAAGGAGGGGGGAAGAGGGAGGAGGGGGAAGGGGAGGAGGGGGGAAGAGGGAGGAGGGGGAAGAGGGAGGAGGGGGAAGGAGGGAGGGGCAGTGTACAGGGGGGAAGGGGAGGGGGGAAGAGGGAGGAGGGGGAAAGGAGGGAAGGGGAGGAGGGGGAAGAGGGAGGAGGGGGGAAAAGGAGTGAGGGGGAAGGAGGGAGGAGGGGGAAGAGGGAGGAGGAGGGAGGGGGAGGGCAGTGTACAGGGGAAAAGAGGAGGGAGGAGGAGGGAGGAGGGAGGAGGGAGGAGGAGGGGCAGGGGAAGAGGGAGGAGGGGGAGGGAGGGAAGGAGGGGGGCAGTGTACATGGGGGAAAAGGGAGGAGGGAGGAGGGAGGGGAGCGGAGGGAGGAGGGGAGGGTACATGGGGAAGAGGGAGGAGGGAGGCGGGAGGGAAAGAGGGAGGGAAAGGAGGGAGGGGCAGGTACATGGGGAAGAGGGAGGGAGGGAGGGGAGGAGGCAGGGGGGGGAAGAGGGAGGAGGGCGGCAGTGTACATGGGGAAGAGGGAGGAGGGAGGCGGCAGGGGGGAGGGGGAGGAGGGGAAGGAGGGAGGGGCAGTGTACATGGGGGAAGAGGGAGGAGGGAGGAGGGAGGAGGGAGGAGGGAGGAGGGAGGAGGGAGGCGGCAGTGTAGGAGGGAAGAGGGAGGAGGGAAGGAGGGAGGGGCAGGTACAGGGGGAAGAGGGAGGAGGGAGGCGGCAGTGTACAGGGGGGAAGAGGGAGGAGGAAGGCGGCAGTGTACAGGGGGGAAGAGGGAGGAGGGAGGGAGAAAGGGGAAAGAGGGAGAGGGAGGAGGGAGGCGGCAGGCAGAAGAGGGAGAAGGATGAGGGAGGGTGAGGGAGGGGGCAGGAGGGAAGAGGAGAAGGGGGAGGAGAAGGGAGGAGAGAGAGGGAGGGGCAGGGAGGGACATAGGGTTAATTTCTCATTGTTTGTTAGAAACAGGGGAGAGAATAGCCTCTCTCACACACATAGCATCAGAGGACTACCCTACATGTTAAGATTATATTATTATTATTATAGACAAAAGAGCAAGATTATTTTTATTTGTCAAACGGCAGCCATGTCACCAGAATAAGACCCTCGAAATGTATTGGAAAGGAGCATCAAGCTCATCACCGTGCACTTTTAACACACGTTGAAGTTCATCATACCTTATTTCATCTGTAGCCTAATAAACTGCATGGTTCCCGAGTCGTAGTCGGACGACCACACAACATATTATTGTGTTTACTTCATTATGACGGTTATTTTATCAATATTTGTGCATAAACTTATTTCCACTGCCATTTCACACATCATTTATCTAATCGACACAAAAAGATGCCACCATGTCAAACAAACAAATTGTATGTTAATATTTATGAAATTGTACCGACATTTCCTGTTTCCATCAGCGTCAGATAAACCTGCACAAAGTGGTTGGATGGAGGCCTGGCTATAGATTTATATTTTTTTAAAGGTTTGTGATTTAAATACCCATTTATCTTTTGGTCAAATTCTTGTGCATGAACATTGATAAGACAGTTGTGAAAAAGTAGAACATATTCTGCCTGAGGCATCTCTAGAGCAACAAACCTGAAATCTCTCTCTATCTCTCTTTCTCTCTCCCTGTGGACTTTAAGAACGTCCCTCTTATTGTAAACCATTCATCTGTTTTAATGCTGAGCTGGGACATAAATCACGAGCCCCGATGCCCCCGGCATTCTTTCCCCTGGCCAGTGAGCTGGAGATGAGGTGATTTAATATCACAAGGGGCTGTGTGTCACTGACAGCTCCCTCCACTCCCTCGATAATCGCTAATGCTAACTCCAGCCCACAGCTGGATGGAGCCAGGCTGGGCTAGGAGAGGCTGGCGGGGATAGGGGTCAGGGGTTAGGGGTAGAGTGGAGGGGGCAGAGTATAGAACCTATGAGTTTTTACATTTTTTTTTATTTCACCTGTATTTAATTAACCAGGTAGGTTATTATCTACAGTTTGTATTTTGTTCACCTCTGACAGTGTGATTGTGTGTCCACTGACACTTCCTACAAGCAGTGACATAGCAGCGGAACGACAAAGGGAAAACACAAGCTAGTGAGACGAGTTTGTTTGGAAGATGTGATGTCACCAAGGACACTATAAAGTTACAGTATGGAGCAAGTGACTAGGGTACATAGGGGAGTGACAGAATGACATGCCCTCTCTGTGATGATGTCATCAAGTCAGTCAATGCCACGCAGCTGCCACCCTTCCCCTCCAAATAAACCCTTACTTCACCATGTACCCACACCCACCATGAGCAACACTTGGCGACAGCAGTGTCCGTGTCATGACTGATACCTTATGCCAAAGAGGTGCCCTGCCTGCTGCACATCCTCTCCAATCCTCAATGCCTTTCCCATTTAAACAACGCCAACCAGCCTATACATCATGCCAAGAGTATACACCCCACAATACAATTTCCCATGTAAAAAATACAAAAAAATGAACTGAATAGTATCTGTTGACAACCACCATAGAGCAATGATTAGTGGCAGACATGCCTCTGCCACTAACTGTACCAACGCATCTCTTCTTCCTACTAGTGTTAGTAAGATGATCAAGGTTTGTATTCAGGAGGGCAGGGAGCAGATTAGGCATGGTACTGCTGTATGAGCTGGGGCCAGGCCTCTGATTGCAGACCCGCTATAAAGAGCCAGGGCCGAGCCAGTCATATTGGTGTGGATAGTGGCATGACTCTCAATGGACTCCTAGAAAAAGAGGGGGAGAGGGAGTGAGATAGAAGAAGGAGAGATAGAAAGAGAGATGAGAAGGAAAAGTGGCTCCTGAGTTCTGCTGAGATTTTTTCTCTCGCAAGGACTTATACAGAATACTACCCTACATATCAAAACCTTCCAACCAAATCAAAGTTCCATACATAAAACCTTACCTGAATGGATTCTTACTACCAAGGACTATCAAGAAAAAAATGTCTAACAAACCAAAACCTGCAGAAGAAATACAGAGGAAACCTGGAATTACCATCCAACACAAAACCGAGTGAGTGATGTTCAGTCTGAACAGACATCTGAAGCTTAGTGAGGGAGGCAGGTAGCCTGGCTGGTAGGAGCATTGGGCCAGTAACTGAAAGGTTGCTGGATCAAGCTGACAAGGCAAAAATCTGTCATTTTGGCACTGTCATTCTTGCACCTCTCAGGGGGCTGCCAAAATCAACATCCACAGCACCCAGTGGGTTAACTGCCTTGCTCAGGCGTAGAACGCCATATTTTTTACCTTGTCAGCTTGGGGATTTGATCCAGCAAACTTCTGGTTACTGGCCCAACACGCTAACCACTAGGCTACTTGCGCTACTAAGCTACCAAGCTGCTAGGTCAGAATTCAATTAGCACTGAAGTGTGAAGCGTGAAGTGAGATCTGTGAAAAATCATGAGCCAAACAATGGCAGGAGAGTTTCACAGCCTCCCCCAGCCAAATGCTGAGGCCTTTTAAGCCTCCTGTGCAGATGTCATCACAGTACCATTTCGATGTTCAAAATAACACTGCATGGAATAAATCCCAAAATAAGCTTCTCAAGGACCATCCAGAGACACTATTTGCTGATTTGTCAAAGAGGAGAGAGAACATGAGCAACTTCATTTTCCACACAGACCATCCCCTGGCATGGCACAGTTCTATAAGAGCACACTACCCCTATGTCAAGAGAGAGGGTATTGGCCCAGGGTGGAAACTCAGAATACTAGACATTGAGGAAATTGAAACAACCTGTGTCAACGTGTACAAGTCTGGGACAGTGATGGTACAGGGCATCCTCAAGCAGTTTCAGCAGGACTTTTACAGGATCAAAGAGAGAGGACAGCAGGAAAAGCTCTCTCTCTGTGACGATTCCCCCATCCTGAGTGAGTCTGATCACACCTCTTCAAACTGTCCTGCAGATGAGGATAGTCACCCCCAGCACTGAACACATCCAGGTCCCACAACTGCACCACTCCTCCATCATTGAGAGGGATAAATTCACAGAAATGAAAAGAGACATGGTGGAGCTCAAAGAGTTAGTCCACACAATCCAGACAGAACAGAGCCACAAAACAGAGCAGCACAACAACACCCCCCCAACAAGACCCAAAAGGCTGAAGGTGGATATGGACGGCTGTCTGAGAGAGCTGGCTGCACTCCGGACTGAAGTGAGAGAACTTAAGGAGGAGAGAGAGGAACACATGGCACAGATAACAGCACTGAAGGAGGAGGTGGGAAAGCTGAGGTGTGACAGAGAGCAGGACAGTCCCCCAGAGATGCCAGCAGAACAGCCCACCACAGACCAGGACGACAACCTCAACACCACAATGGGACAGACAACACAGGACCCACCAACCCAACAGACCACACCCCCTCCTAACAGTCCCCCTATCAGCTTCCCCGATAGCTCTCCTAACAACCCTCACACATCAACTAAGGACACAAAAAAGCCATAAATTGTGCCCCCAATTGACTCAAATGGCAAATACATTCAAGAGAATATACTTTTTCCCAAACACAAAGCGGCTAAACTCTGCTGACCAAACACTAGGCATGCTCTGGAGCTGTTGTCAGAGGACAAACACTAGGCGTGCTCTGGAGCTGTTGTCAGAGGACAAACACTAGGCATGCTCTGGAGCTGTTGTCAGAGGACAAACACTAGGCATGCTCTGGAGCTGTTGTCAGAGGACAAACACTAGGCATGCTCTGGAGCTGTTGTCAGAGGACAAACACTAGGCATGCTCTGGAGCTGTTGTCAGAGGACAAACACTAGGCATGCTCTGGAGCTGTTGTCAGAGGACAAACACTAGGCATGCTCTGGAGCTGTTGTCAGAGGACAAACACTAGGCATGCTCTGGAGCTGTTGTCAGAGGACAAACACTAGGCGTGCTCTGGAGCTGTTGTCAGAGGACAAACACTAGGCATGCTCTGGAGCTGTTGTCAGAGGACAAACACTAGGCATGCTCTGGAGTTGTTGTCAGAGGACAAACACTAGGCATGCTCTGGAGCTGTTGTCAGAGGACAAACACTAGGCATGTCCTGGAGCTGTTGTCAGAGGACAAACACTAGGTGTGCTCTGGAGCTGTTGTCAGAGGACAAACACTAGGCATGCTCTGGAGTTGTTGTCAGAGGACAAACACTAGGCATGCTCTGGAGCTGTTGTCAGAGGACAAACACTAGGCATGCTCTGGAGCTGTTGTCAGAGGACAAACACTAGGCATGCTCTGGAGCTGTTGTCAGAGGACAAACACTAGGCATGCTCTGGAGTTGTTGTCAGAGGACAAACACTAGGCATGCTCTGGAGCTGTTGTCAGAGGACAAACACTAGGCATGCTCTGGAGTTGTTGTCAGAGGACAAACACTATGCATGCTCTGGAGTTGTTGTCAGAGGACAAACACTAGGCATGCTCTGGAGCTGTTGTCAGAGGACAAACACTAGGCATGCTCTGGAGCTGTTGTCAGAGGACAAACACTATGCATGCTCTGGAGCCATCACAATGCCCTGGCCACAATCCCATTGAAAATTTGTGGGCAGAACTGAAAAAGCAAGGAGGCAAGAAGGCCTACAAACCTGACTCAGTTACACCAGCTCTGTCAGGAGGAATGGGCCAAAATTCACCCAACTTATTGTGGGAAGCTTATGGAAGGTTACCCTGAAACATTTGACCCAAGTTAAACAATTTAAAGGCAATGCTACCAAATACCAATTAAGTGTATGTAAACTTCTGACCCACTGGGAATGTGATGAAAGAAATAAAACTTGAAATAAATAATTCCCTCTACTATTATTCTGACATTTCACATTCTTAAGATAAAGTGGTGATCCTAACTGACCTAAAACAGGACATTTTAACGAGGATTAAATGTCAGGAATTTTGAAAAACTGAGTTGAAATGTATTTGGCTAAGGTGTATGTAAACTTCCGACTTCAACTGTATATATCAAGGAATTGGCGAGGACACTAGAACAGTCTACAGCACCCGGCCTCACCCTACTAAAATGTCTACTGTTTGATGATGATCTGGTGCTTCTGTCCCCAACCAAGGAGGGGCTAAAGCAGCACCTAGATCTTCTGCACAGACCTGGACCCTGACAGGAAATCTCAGTAAGACCAAAATAATGGTGTTCCAAAAAAGGTCCAGTTGCCAGGACCACAAATACAAATTATATCTAGACACCATTGCCCCTAGAGCACACAAAAAACGATACATACCTCGGCCTAAACATCAGAGCCACAGGTAACTTCCACAAAGCTGTGAACAATCTTAGAGACAAGGCAAGAAGGTATTTCTATGCCATCAAAAGGAACATAACATTTTACATACCAATTAGGATCTGGCTAAAAATACTTGAATCAGTTATAAAAACCCTTGCCCTTTATGGTTGTGAGGTCTGGGGTCCGCTCATCAACCAAGACATCACAAAATGGGACAAACACCAAACTGAGGCACTGCATGCAGAATTCTGCAAAAATATCCTCCATGTATAATGTGAAACACCAAATAATGCATGTAGAGCAGAATTAGGCCGATACCTGCTAATGATCCAAATCTAGAAAATAGCTGCTAAATTCTACAACCACCTAAAAGGAAGCGGTTCCCAAACCTTCCATAACAAAGCCATCACCTACAGAGAGATGAACCTGGAGAAGAGTCCGCTAAGCATGCTGGTCCTGGAGCTCTGTTCACAAACACAAACAGACCCCACAGAGCCCCAGGACAGAAACACACTTAGACCCAACCAAATCATGACAAAACAAAAATATAATTACTTGACACATTGGAAAGAATTCACAAAATACAGAGCTCAGTGAGCATAGCCTTGCTATTGATAAAGGTCGCCGTAGGCAGACATGGCTCCCAAGAGAAGACAGGCTATGTGCACACTGCCCACAAAATGAGGAGGAAACTGAGCTGCACTTCTTCTTAACCTCATTGAGCATTTTGCACTGTGCTCTTCCAATCATCTATGCAGGATGGCCACTCCTAGGGAGAGTAACAACAGTGCTGAACTTTCTCCATTTATAGACAATTTGTCTTTCCGTGGACTGATGAACAGTCTTTTAGAGAGGATTTTAGGGATACTTTTGTAACCCTTTCCAGCTTTTTGCAAGTCAACCATTCTTAATCTTAGGTCTTCTGAGATCTCTTTTGTTCGAGGCATGGTTCACATTAGGCAATGCTTCTTGTGAATAGCAAACTCACATTTTTTGAGTGTTTTTTACAGGGCAGGGCAGCTCTAACCAACATCTCTAATCTCATCTCATTGATTGGATTCCAAGTTAGCTGACTCCTGACTCCAATTAGCTTTTGGAAAAGTCATTAGCCTAGGGGTTCACATACAATAATTTGTGTGTTATCAGTTTAAGCACACTGTGTTTGTCTATTGTTGTGACTAAGATGAAGATGAAATGTTATGACTCATTTATGCAGAAATGCAGGTAATTCCAAAGGGTTCACAACCTTTTTCTTGCCACTGTATATTTATATCTATTGATAAACTCCCATATCTATATCAAGTTTGCCATCACAGCAGCAAGATGTGTGACCTGTCGCCACGAGAAAAGGGCAACCAGTGAAGAACAAACACCATTGTAAATAAAACCCATATTTATGTTTCTTTATTTTCCCTTTGTACTTTAACTATTTGCACATCGTTACAACATATAGTATATAGACATAATATGGCATTTGAAATGTCTTTATTCTTTTGGAACTGATGTGAGTGTAATATTTACTGTAGCACTTTTTATTGTTTAATTCACTTCTGTTTATCCATTTCACTTACTTTGGCAATGTAAACATATGTTTCCCATTCCAATAAAGTCCATGAATTGAATTAAGAGAGCGAGACAGAGCGAGACAGAGCGAGACAGAGCGAGAGACAGAGACAGACAGAGAGAGAGAGGTTGCGGGGAGAGTGAGGGACCTTTCTCTTTTGTGAGAAACTGAGGTTTATCAATGAATCATTGTAGTGTGCATGAACAATACCACAAGACAATGCAGTTAGTGAAGTACTATGACATTCGAAACAACAGCGAGAGGAGTTTGTGAATAACAAACTAGTGTGGACAGAATAATGTGAACTGAAAGTCCAACATGTTCCTGCTGGCTGCAGAGGGACAAATTCAGATGACAGGTCAAACACGTGTGTGTGTGTGTGTGTGTGTGTGTGTGTGTGTGTGTGTGTGTGTGTGTGTGTGTGTGTGTGTGTGTGTGTGTGTGTGTGTGTGTGTGTGTGTGTGTGTGTGTGTGTGTGTGTGTGTGTGTGTGTGTGTGTGTGTGTGTGTGTGTGTGTGTGTGTGTGTGTGTGATAATCATTCTTTTGTGATTTTATCTTTCTTCATGCAGTCTTATGCAAAGCCTCTGAGACAGCTAACCTTATACCCTTCACGCATCTCACATCTAAGACATACTGAAGATACTGTATCACTGCATCCATTACGGTAAGGGTTGGGTTGAAAAAGGACAAGAAGAAGAACATAGCTGACTGCTGACAGCAGGGTTATTTTCTCAGCCGTTTTCATGCTTTCAGTTGTCATTAAAGCCACAGAGACAACCATAAGGCCCTCTTAGAACCCGGGCCCTGGGGTTGAGGAACACTCCATCAACATAATAAGCGGTTGGTTTAGAGCCACAAACATACACAAGAGGGCTGGTGCTTAGCGTGTCATAAGGCCTGGCGGGACGGCCTTGTAATTGAAAGCAGAAGACTTCTCAGCTTCAGCTGTTTACCTGCAGGAAGTAGTCAAGTAGACTGTCTTTCTCTTTCTTTCTCTCTCTCTCTTTACCTCTTTTCTGTCTTTCTCCATCTGTGTGTGTTTGTGTGCTTGTGTGTGTGTGTGTATGGGCCTCCCCCTTCGCTCTTTCTGTATGGGTGTGTCCTTTTCCCTCTCTCTATGTGTGTCTCTCTCTCTTCCTGTCCCTCCCATATAGCATCAGAGGACAGCTTTGAGATCAATGGCTTGAACTGAGAATATTAATCAAATTATATATCATAGATACAAAAAAAAGGTAGGTGATTTTAAATCCCCACTAATCCCCACCTGCTCTTTTACTCAAATTCTTTTTCACAAAGATCATCAATTGAGAAGACAGTTGTGAAAAATTATAACAACATTACAACCCATGTGCAGTTGCAAACCGTAGTCTGGCTTTTTGAAGGCGGTTTTGGAGCAGTGGCTTCTTCCTTGCTGAGCCGCCTTTCAGGTGATGTCGATATGGGTCTCGTTTTACTGTGGATATAGACACTTTTGTACCTGTTTCCTCCAGCATCTTCACAAGGTCATTTGCTGTTGTTCTAGGATTGATTGGCCCTTTTCGCACCAAAGTACATTCATCTCTAGGAGACAGCGGTATAAGGGCTGCGTGGTCCCCTGGAGTTTATACTTGCATACTATTGTTTGTACAGATGAACGCGGTACCTTCAGGCGTTTGGAAATTGCTCCCATGAACGAACCAGACCTGTGGAGGTCTACAATTTATTTCTGAGGTCTTGGCTGATTTCTTTTGATTTTCCCATGATGTCAAGCAAAGAGGCACTGAGTTTGAAGGTAGGCCTTGAAATACATCCACATGTACACCTCCAATTGACTCAAATGATGTCAATTAGCCTATCAGAAGCTTCTAAAGCCAAGACATAATTTTCTGTAATTTTCCAAACTGTTTAAAGGCACAGTGGAGTGGTTGAAAAACAAGTTTCTCTCTCTCTCTCTCTAATGGTGTTTGTTCTTCACTGGCTGCCCTTTTCTTGTGATAACAGGTAAAAATCTCTCTCTCTGTGATGAGTGTGTTCAGTCTGTAATTCGCCAGTCTGCTGTCTACAGATAGTGCTTACAAGCTGTTTGTTGTCTGTTTCCTCTAGGTTTCATCAACACGAAAGCTGCAGCAGCCCCTGGTTTTACAGCCTTCCTCTACTTCCTCCCATAGCACTGTTCACTGGGTTCCTGTCATTGCACTTCATACAGGGGGAATTCACCTCTATAAAACATGTTCAAGCCACCCGTGACTCTGGAGTCTGGGCCCCCTTTGAATACTTCACTTGACTGTAGATATCAGTTGTTCTTTACAAGGCATTTAATGCTGTTTAATTCATGATAGATAGGCCCAGTATGTAGCATCCGCTTGCCATCATCCAGCCAGCACCTGCCAATACTGCCACAGATTGCCATAGACTGACTGTACACCGCGTTTAGAACAATGGGCTGGCTGAATGCTGCCGGGGCCATTGTTACCTGAGCGTCAGTCGGAGAGTAACCTGAAACAAAACAGCTGTTTCACTGAGTACAGGCTACAAGGCTAGAGCTAACCCTACAAACTAGGTGGGGTAGGGGAGCCCAGCCAAGTTCATATAAAAAGAGAAAAAACTGCTGACATTTGCACACACACACAAAAAGTTACTCCTTTAACACTACTATAAACTCCTATGACATATGATCATTACTTTGTTTATTACTTTGCTGACAAGAACGAGTTTACCCACTGCAGATAAATTAGGTACAGAAAATAAACACTGAATTGAACTGAAAAGAACAGGGTGAATTGTATTTCAAGTTAGTAATTCTATTCATGTCAAAGATTTTACTGAGTTACAGTTCACATAAGGAACTTATAAAACCTGAGACATCTGTGGCTTTGTGTTGTGTGACTGTGTAATGATCTTGCTGTTTAATCAGCTTCTTGATATGCCACACCTGTCAAGTGGATGAATTATCTTGGCTAAGGAGAAATGTTCACGAACAGGTATGTAAACAAATTTGTGGCAAAAAAAATAGAGAGAAAGAAGCTTTTTGTGTGTTTGGAAAATTTCTGGGATCTTTTATTTCAGCTCATGAAACATGGGACCAACACTTTGTATAAATATAAATGTTGCATTTATATTTTTGTTCAGTGTACTATGTAGTAACCTCAAGATAAACTTAAAATACCACACATTTGTGAAATTAATGCAAACTAGAACAGCAAACTGAAAAATAAATTGAGGCAAGAAAAGAGAAGGCAGCATAGCAATGGCTCACTCTGTTCTCTACACTACAACACTCTGTTCCCTACACTACAACACTCTGTTCTCTACACTACAACACTCTGTTCCCTACACTACAACACTCTGTTCTCTACACTACAACACTCTGTTCTCTACACTACAACACTCTGTTCTCTACACTACAACACTCTGTTCCCTACACTACAACACTCTGTTCTCTACACTACAACACTCTGTTCTCTACACTACAACACTCTGTTCTCTACACTACAACACTCTGTTCTCTACACTACAACACTCTGTTCTCTACACTACAACACTCTGTTCTCTACACTACAACACTCTGTTCTCTACACTACAACACTCTGTTCTCTACACTACAACACTCTGTTCTCTACACTACAACACTCTGTTCTCTACACTACAACACTCTGTTCTCTACACTACAACACTCTGTTCTCTACACTACAACACTCTGTTCTCTACACTACAACACTCTGTTCCCTACACTACAACACTCTGTTCCCTACACTACATTAGTCACTTTAAATAACGCTTTACATTACTCATCTCATATGTATATACTGTATTCTATATATCATCTATATATATATAATCTACTGCATCTTGCCTATGCAACACAGCCATCGCTCATCCATATATTTATATGTACATATTCGTATTCATCCCTTACATTTGTGTGTATAAGGAGGTTGTTGTGAATTTGTTAGATTACTGCATTGTCGGAACTGGAAGCACAAGCATTTCGCTAAACTCGCATTAACATCTGCTAACCATGTGTATGTGACCAATAACATGTGATTTGATGTGACTTGATTTGATTTACAACACTCTGTTCCCTACACTACAACACTCTGTTCCCTACACTAAAACACTCTGTTCTCTACACTACAACACTCTGTTCTCTACACTACAACACTCTGTTCTCTACACTACAACACTCTGTTCCCTACACTACAACACTCTGTTCCCTACACTAAAACACTCTGTTCTCTACACTACAACACTCTGTTCTCTACACTACAACACTCTGTTCTCTACACTACAACACTCTGTTCTCTACACTACAACACTCTGTTCCCTACACTACAACACTCTGTACTCTACACTACAACACTCTGTTCTCTACACTACAACACTCTGTTCTCTACACTACAACACTCTGTTCTCTACACTACAACACTCTGTTCTCTACACTACAACACTCTGTTCTCTACACTACAACACTCTGTTCTCTACACTACAACACTCTGTTCTCTACACTACAACACTCTGTTCCCTACACTACAACACTCTGTTCCCTACACTACAACACTCTGTTCCCTACACTACAACACTCTGTTCCCTACACTACAACACTCTGTTCCCTACACTAAAACACTCTGTTCCCTACACTACAACACTCTGTTCCCTACACTACAACACTCTGTTCTCTACACTACAACACTCTGTTCCCTACACTACAACACTCTGTTCTCTACACTACAACACTCTGTTCCCTACACTAAAACACTCTGTTCCCTACACTAAAACACTCTGTTCCCTACACTACAACACTCTGTTCCCTACACTAAAACACTCTGTTCCCTACACTAAAACACTCTGTTCCCTACACTACAACACTCTGTTCCCTACACTACAACACTCTGTTCCCTACACTAAAACACTCTGTTCCCTACACTACAACACTCTGTTCTCTACACTACAACACTCTGTTCCCTACACTACAACACTCTGTTCCCTACACTAAAACACTCTGTTCCCTACACTACAACACTCTGTTCCCTACACTAAAACACTCTGTTCCCTACACTACAACACTCTGTTCCCTACACTACAACACTCTGTTCCCTACACTAAAACACTCTGTTCCCTACACTAAAACACTCTGTTCCCTACACTACAACACTCTGTTCCCTACACTAAAACACTCTGTTCCCTACACGAAAACTGCATCATGATGATGCTGACTGACATATAGGCTGTCACACAATACCTCGTAATGACAAAGCGAAAACAGGTTTTTAGAAATCTGAGCAAATAAAAAACTTAAAATACCTTATTTACATAACTATTCAGACCCTCTACTATGAGACTCAAAATTGAGCTCAGGTGCATCCTGTTTCCATTGATCATCCTTGAGATGTTTCTACAACTTGATTGGAGTCCACCTGTGGTAAATTCAATTGATTGGACATGATTTGGAAAGGCACACACACCTGTCTACATAAAGGTCCCACAGTTGACAGTCCATGTCAGAGCAAAAACCAAGTCATGAGGTCAAAGGAATTGTCTGTAGAACTCTGAGACAGGACTGTGTCGAGGCACAGATCTGGGGAAGGGTACCAAAACATTTCTGCTGCATTGAAGGTCTCCAAGAACACAGTGGCCTCCATCATTCTTAAATGGAAGAAGTTTGGAACCACCTAGATTTTCCCTGGAGCTGGCCGCCTGGTCAAACTAAGCAATCAGGGAAGAAGGGCCATGGTCAAGGAGGTGACCTGATGGTCACTCTGACAGAGGTC
This sequence comes from Oncorhynchus keta, assembly GCF_023373465.1. NCBI lineage: Eukaryota > Metazoa > Chordata > Actinopteri > Salmoniformes > Salmonidae > Oncorhynchus > Oncorhynchus keta. Next base: position 32,559,545 of record NC_068446.1, on the reverse strand, counting down.
CAGAGTTCCTCTGTGGAGATGGGAGAACCTTCCAGAAGCCCAACAATCTCTGCAGCACTCCACCAATCAGGCTTTTATGGTAGTGGCCAGACGTAAGCCACTCCTTAGTAAAAGGTACATGACAGCCTGCTTGGAGTTTTCCAAAAAGGCACCTAAAGGACTCTCAGACCATGAGAAACAAGATTCTCTGGTCTGATGAAACCAAGATTAAACTCTTTGGCCTGAATTCCAAGCGTCACGTCTGGAGGAAACCTGGCACCATCACTACGGTGAAGCATGGTGGAGGCAGCATCATGCTGTGGGGATGTTTTTCAGCGGCAGGGACTGTGGGAGACTAGTCAGGATCAAGGGAAAGATGAACGGAGCAAAGTACAGAGAGATCTTTGATGAAAACCTGTTCAAGAGCGCTCAGGAACTCAGCCTGTTGTGAAGGTTCACCTTCCAACAGGACAACAACCTTTAGCAGACAGCCAAGACAACACATGAGTGGCATCGGGACAAGTCTCTGAATGTCCTTGAGTGGCAGAGCTAGAGCCCGGACTTGAACCTGATTGAACATCTCTGAAGAGACTTGAAAATAGCTGTGCAGCGAAGCTCCCCATCCAATCTGACAGAGCTTGAGAGGATCTGCAGAGAAGAATGGGAGAAACTCCCCAAATACAGGTGTGCCAAGCTTGTAGCGTCATACCCAAGAAGATTCAAGGCTGTAATCGCTGTCAAAGGTGCTTCAACAAAGTACTGAGTAAAGGGTCTGTAAATTATGTAAATTCGATATTTCATTTTTTTTCTAAAACATTCAAAAAAATCTGTTTTTGCTTTGTCCTTATAGGGCATTGTGTATAAATTAATGAGTGGGGGAACAATTTAATTAATTTTAGTATAAGGTTGTAACATAACAATATGTGGAAAAAGTCAAGGGGTCTGAATACTTTCCGAATGCACTGTATAACACAGTGTTTCAGTCAAGACATGACTGATGAGTATTCTACACAACAGGGGTGTCAAACTCATTCCATGGAGGGCCTAGTGTCTGTGGGCTTTTGTTTTTCCCTTTCAATTAAGACCTAGACAACCAGGTGTGTTCCTTACTAATTAGTGATCTTAATTCATAAATCCAGTACAAGAGAGGAGCGAAAACCTGCAGACAAGCGGCCCTCTGTGGAATGAGTTTGACACAGGTGCCCTACAGTCACAACCCAAGAATAAAACAAATAGTACATAACTGTCTGTCTAGCTTGTAATCTGACTGTTTGTTTTTGATTAAATCAACCATGATTAAATATCTGCAAATATCATCAACGACAAGCATGGGCACGGATAGACACACAAGAACAAGACGACTTTCTCCCACACACAGACAGATTCATTATGACAGCCTTAAACGTAAGCTCAGCGAAATTACGTTGACACGAGCAGCACCACAGATATTGAGATGAGCAAGATGCAAAGCTTTGCTCTTACAAAGTCACACACAGTATCTGCATATGTGCATGGGTTCGCTTCACGCTGTTAGAGCGTAGTAGCCACGGGACCAAAACAGAGGAGAATTTGAGCCTCTCGCTTCAACGCTCTTAGTTGTTGAGGATATTGGCCCACTATGCTGTTTACTTTCTGCATCTACGTCATATCGCTGAGTCTACATTCAAGGTTTCTGTTTTTCTCAGCCAGGCATTAAAGTGCAGCCAAAAGTCCTGTTTTCACCCATTTGTGTTCTATCCTGTTCTATCCATTAGAATAACAGTTATGGACGGGACAGACAGGCAGACATCATTTTCCTAGAGCTCCCTCCATCCCTCAATCCTAGCCTGGAGAAAAACACACAGACAGTGGGAGGATTCTTCCTTGACCCCTGACCTGTGAACCCTGGCTCTGCTCAGCAGGGTCAAAGGGGGTCAATCTGTCTCTGGGGGGGTAAGCACCTGGATCATTGTACTGAGCGGGCGACAGAGGGGAGGGGGAGCTGGAGAGTTGAATCAACCATTTAGTTCACTTTTTTGATTATCACCCATTCTCTCTCTGTCTCTCTCACTCTCTCTCCACCCCCCCATCTCTCTCGGAGGTGAACAAGGAACTATTTTAGTGCTATCCGAGAAACCCCACATTTTCTGTAAATATGGTATTCGAACTGACCCTGTATATTGCTTACTTACAGTACTTCTCATACATATTTGTATTTCTCGTGTGCTTTATTTTTAGTATGACATTGATATTGATTACTGCATTGTTGGGGTTAGAGCTGCAAGAAAGGTATTTCACTGTACTTGTACAGGTGAGATTAAAAGCTGAAACTTGAAACATAGTGGCTTTGGGTGGGGCTCTGGTCTGGATATAAGTTCAAAAACAACAGTATGGGTTTATCACTTTTATAAAGTATATAATAAGCTCTTGGGCCCATATCCAAGTTGAAATAACAGTGAAATGTTCTGTCTTTTTGTTCCTTTGTAAATGAGAAGCTTAAAGATCAAAATGTTTTGTACTCCAGGTTAAAGAAGCAGAGACACCAGATAGTAATTGTATGTCTGAGAGAACGGTGCAATTAAATACTTTACAGTAATGGTGTGGAAGTGGAAAAACCACACTGGCAGACCATCAAAGTCTTGGTAAAGATCATAACGCATAAGGAATAATCGTTTCAGAATCTGCATGCTCTGGGATGAAAATGCTTAGACACCTAAAGCAGGCATATACCTGCATGGCTTGTACCCAAAACGTGTGGGCAATAAATTGTGTGAATGTCTATGTAGCAGTAATTCAGTGTTTACATATTGTTATCCTCTTGTGACAGGGTTGTAGAAAGCGCGTAGGAATGAGACTCATATGGTATTGCTAACATCATCATTAGGGAATTTCGGAAGATAACTTGCTGAGTTGGACACTACCTTTTCAAATGCACAGTAAATTATCAAGACACTGCAACAACAACAACAACAAAAACGTTGAAAATGTGAAGTGAATTAAGTAGGCTGAAGACATTGAAAATGTGAAGTGAATTAAGTAGGCTGAAGACATTGAAAATGTGAAGTGAATTAAGTAGGCATAAGACATTGAAAATGTGAAGTGAATTAAGTAGGCTGAAGACATTGAAAATGTGAAGTGAATTAAGTAGGCTGAAGACATTGAAAATGTGAAGTGAATTAAGTAGGCATAAGACATTGAAAATGTGAAGTGAATTAAGTAGGCATAAGACATTGAAAATGTGAAGTGAATTAAGTAGGCATAATTCATTGAAAATGTGAAGTGAATTAAGTAGGCATAAGACATTGAAAATGTGAAGTGAATTAAGTAGGCTGAAGACATTGAAAATGTGAAGTGAATTAAGTAGGCTGAAGACATTGAAAATGTGAAGTGAATTAAGTAGGCATAAGACATTGAAAATGTGAAGTGAATTAAGTAGGTATAAGACATTGAAAATGTGAAGTGAATTAAGTAGGCTGAAGACATTGAAAATGTGAAGTGAATTAAGTAGGCATAAGACATTGAAAATGTGAAGTGAATTAAGTAGGTATAAGACATTGAAAATGTGAAGTGAATTAAGTAGGCATAAGACATTGAAAATGTGAAGTGAATTAAGTAGGCATAAGACATTGAAAATGTGAAGTGAATTAAGTAGGCATAAGACATTGAAAATGTGAAGTGAATTAAGTAGGCATAAGACATTGAAAATGTGAAGTGAATTAAGTAGGCTGAAGACATTGAAAATGTGAAGTGAATTAAGTAGGCATAAGACATTGAAAATGTGAAGTGAATTAAGTAGGCATAAGACATTGAAAATGTGAAGTGAATTAAGTAGGCTGAAGACATTGAAAATGTGAAGTGAATTAAGTAGGCTGAAGACATTGAAAATGTGAAGTGAATTAAGTAGGCATAAGACATTGAAAATGTGAAGTGAATTAAGTAGGCATAAGACATTGAAAATGTGAAGTGAATTAAGTAGGCTGAAGACATTGAAAATGTGAAGTGAATTAAGTAGGCATAATTCATTGAAAATGTGAAGTGAATTAAGTAGGCATAAGACATTGAAAATGTGAAGTGAATTAAGTAGGCATAAGACATTGAAAATGTGAAGTGAATTAAGTAGGCATAATTCATTGAAAATGTGAAGTGAATTAAGTAGGCATAAGACATTGAAAATGTGAAGTGAATTAAGTAGGCTGAAGACATTGAAAATGTGAAGTGAATTAAGTAGGCTGAAGACATTGAAAATGTGAAGTGAATTAAGTAGGCATAAGACATTGAAAATGTGAAGTGAATTAAGTAGGCTGAAGACATTGAAAATGTGAAGTGAATTAAGTAGGCTGAAGACATTGAAAATGTGAAGTGAATTAAGTAGGCTGAAGACATTGAAAATGTGAAGTGAATTAAGTAGGCTGAAGACATTGAAAATGTGAAGTGAATTAAGTAGGCTGAAGACATTGAAAATGTGAAGTGAATTAAGTAGGCATAAGACATTGAAAATGGGTGGCTGTACATGTGTTGGTGACCACAGCACTCTAGCCAGGTAGGGATATCTCTTACCTTGTCACACGGTACAGTACAGTAGCAGCCAATGCCAAGGGGAGTCAAACATTGAATGACACATGCCCCCTTATCACCGACAGCACCTCTGCCAAACACACATTGATGGAAAAAACACATAAAAGCAACACACACACACACGCACACACACACACACACACACGCACACACACGCGCACACACACACACGCACACACACACACGCGCACACACACACACACGCACACACGCACACACGCACACTAAAAAGCGAGAAAGGGTGTATCTGTGGCTCCTCGGAAACATGGGCCTTGGGGCTGTTGACAGTTTCCCAGCCCTCGTGACTGATGAAAGAGACAGATAGCGTGAGCATGTGGCGTGCAACGGAGAAAAAACAAAACCACAAAGACGCAGAGGGAGAAATAGAAAAAAACAGGGGGAGGAAGGCAGAGGGGAGAAACAGCCCAGAGCACCAGGGCCGTGGCTTTCAGAGCCGCCCCCCACACAGATAGATATCATTGTTGCCTTACGGCATCCAGTTTCCATTCCTGACATTGCCATAGCAGAGAGAGTCCTGATACAGAATCTGTTAGTGGCTTTATCTGATATCTGCCTGTCCTTGTCTGTCTGACTGTGTCTGACTCTACCTGCCATGTAGCCAGTCCCTCAGCCATTAATACCAGCCCCAGATTCAGCTCGTTGTCTGCCTGCCACCCCTGGTTATCAGGATAATGACCTGCATTTAGGGTCACTATTAGCTGACCCAGCCGCTGGACTTAAACGAAGGCTGTGGCCCAGTGATGGACAGGAGATTTGGAACCCAATACGCCCCAGTGCTCTGGAGGGCAGGGGAGGGAAGCACAGTGGTGTTGTGCTGTGTTGTTTGCCTCCATCCCTGCTCTGCTCAGCACTCCCACAAGAAAAACGTGTGGCCCAGGATCCAGTTTCTCGAACACAAACTCGAGCATAAGAGTGCATACAAGCGCGTACAGACAAGATTGCACGCACAGGTCCATTGTCGCACACACACACACACACACACACACACACACACACACACACACACACACACACACACACACACACACACACACACACACACACACACACACACACACACACACACACACACACACACACACACACACACACACACACACAGAAAGATGGCACAGGAAGACACACATACCCAATCTCTCTCTGTCCGTTCTCTCTCACACACACCAACTCAGAACAATAATCTACTGATGGAGAGCCTTAACACGCTCAAATTACTGGAGGGTGGCCACAGCAAAAACAACATGTAGCACCACAGAGAGAGAGAGAGAGAAAGGGGAAACCAACAGAGCCTGGTGGAGTGGGATGTATATTCATTAAGATAATTCAGGAGATAGGCGGATGAGAAGCGGTGAAAATAATGTGATAAAGTAAATTAAAACAAAGGGAGAAGGGTGGTGATAGACTGATGGAGAGAGGGAGTAGGGTGGGAAGAGAAAGGAGAGGAGTCAGCAGAACGTGGAACCATGGGAAATATGAGTCAGATAAAAAAGAGAGAGAGAGAAAGAGAGAAAAAGAGAGACAGAGAGCGAGCGACAGAGAGAGAGCGACAAGCGACAGAGAGAGAGAGAGAGAGAGAGAGAGAGAGCGACAGAGAGACAGAGAGAGAGACAGAGTGAAGAGAGAGAGAGAAGAGAGAGAGAGAGAGAGAGAGAGAGCACATGATGACTTCCCAAAGAAAAGCTGTATACATGATGACTACCCAAAGAAAAGCTGTATACATGATGACTACCCAATGAAAAGCTGTATACATGATGACTACCCAATGAAAAGCTGTATACATGATGACTACCCAAAGAAAAGCTGTATACATGATGACTACCCAATGAAAAGCTGTATACATGATGACTACCCAATGAAAAGCTGTATACATGATGACTACCCAATGAAAAGCTGTATACATGATGACTACCCAAAGAAAAGCTGTATACATGATGACTACCCAATGAAAAGCTGTATACATGATGACTACCCAATGAAAAGCTGTATACATGATGACTACCCAATGAAAAGCTGTATACATGATGACTACCCAATGAAAAGCTGTATACATGATGACTACCCAATGAAAAGCTGTATACATGATGACTACCCAATGAAAAGCTGTATACATGATGACTACCCAATGAAAAGCTGTATACATGATGACTACCCAATGAAAAGCTGTATACATGATGACTACCCAATGAAAAGCTGTATACATGATGACTACCCAATGAAAAGCTGTATACATGATGACTACCCAATGAAAAGCTGTATACATGATGACTTCCCAAAGAAAAGCTGTATACATGATGACTTCCCAAAGAAAAGCTGTATACATGATGACTACCCAATGAAAAGCTGTATACATGATGACTACCCAAAGAAAAGCTGTATACATGATGACTTCCCAAAGAAAAGCTGTATACATGATGACTACCCAATGAAAAGCTGTATACATGATGACTACCCAAAGAAAAGCTGTATACATGATGACTACCCAAAGAAAAGCTGTATACATGATGACTACCCAATGAAAAGCTGTATACATGATGACTACCCAAAGAAAAGCTGTATACATGATGACTACCCAATGAAAAGCTGTATACATGATGACTACCCAAAGAAAAGCTGTATACATGATGACTACCCAAAGAAAAGCTGTATACATGATGACTACCCAATGAAAAGCTGTATACATGATGACTACCCAAAGAAAAGCTGTATACATGATGACTACCCAATGAAAAGCTGTATACATGATGACTACCCAAAGAAAAGCTGTATACATGATGACTACCCAATGAAAAGCTGTATACATGATGACTACCCAAAGAAAAGCTGTATACATGATGACTACCCAAAGAAAAGCTGTATACATGATGACTACCCAATGAAAAGCTGTATAGATGATGACTACCCAATGAAAAGCTGTATACATGATGACTACCCAAAGAAAAGCTGTATACATGATGACTACCCAATGAAAAGCTGTATAGATGATGACTACCCAATGAAAAGCTGTATACATGATGACTACCCAAAGAAAAGCTGTATACATGATGACTACCCAATGAAAAGCTGTATACATGATGACTACCCAAAGAAAAGCTGTATACATGATGACTACCCAAAGAAAAGCTGTATACATGATGACTACCCAATGAAAAGCTGTATAGATGATGACTACCCAATGAAAAGCTGTATACATGATGACTACCCAAAGAAAAGCTGTATACATGATGACTACCCAATGAAAAGCTGTATAGATGATGACTACCCAATGAAAAGCTGTATACATGATGACTACCCAAAGAAAAGCTGTATACATGATGACTACCCAATGAAAAGCTGTATACATGATGACTACCCAAAGAAAAGCTGTATACATGATGACTACCCAATGAAAAGCTGTATAGATGATGACTACCCAATGAAAAGCTGTATACATGATGACTACCCAAAGAAAAGCTGTATACATGATGACTACCCAATGAAAAGCTGTATACATGATGACTACCCAAAGAAAAGCTGTATACATGATGACTACCCAATGAAAAGCTGTATACATGATGACTACCCAAAGAAAAGCTGTATACATGATGACTACCCAATGAAACGCTGTATACATGATGACTACCCAAAGAAAAGCTGTATACATGATGACTACCCAAAGAAAAGCTGTATACATGATGACTACCCAATGAAAAGCTGTATAGATGATGACTACCCAATGAAAAGCTGTATACATGATGACTACCCAAAGAAAAGCTGTATACATGATGACTACCCAATGAAAAGCTGTATACATGATGACTACCCAATGAAAAGCTGTATACATGATGACTACCCAAAGAAAAGCTGTATACATGATGACTACCCAATGAAAAGCTGTATACATGATGACTACCCAATGAAAAGCTGTATACATGATGACTACCCAATGAAAAGCTGTATACATGATGACTACCCAATGAAAAGCTGTATACATGATGACTACCCAATGAAAAGCTGTATACATGATGACTACCCAATGAAAAGCTGTATACATGATGACTACCCAATGAAAAGCTGTATACATGATGACTACCCAATGAAAAGCTGTATACATGATGACTACCCAATGAAAAGCTGTATACATGATGACTACCTGTATACAATGAAAAGCTGTATACATGATGACTACCCAATGAAAAGCTGTATACATGATGACTACCCAATGAAAAGCTGTATACATGATGACTACCCAATGAAAAGCTGTATACATGATGACTACCCAATGAAAAGCTGTATACATGATGACTACCCAATGAAAAGCTGTATACATGATGACTACCCAATGAAAAGCTGTATACATGATGACTACCCAATGAAAAGCTGTATACATGATGACTACCCAATGAAAAGCTATATACATGATGACTACCCAATGAAAAGCTGTATACATGATGACTACCCAATGAAAAGCTGTATACATGATGACTACCCAATGAAAAGCTGTATACATGATGACTACCCAATGAAAAGCTGTATACATGATGACTACCCAATGAAAAGCTGTATACATGATGACTACCCAATGAAAAGCTGTATACATGATGACTACCCAATGAAAAGCTGTATACATGATGACTACCCAATGAAAAGCTGTATACATGATGACTACCCAATGAAAAGCTGTATACATGATGACTACCCAATGAAAAGCTGTATAGATGATGACTACCCAATGAAAAGCTGTATACATGATGACTACCCAATGAAAAGCTGTATACATGATGACTACCCAATGAAAAGCTGTATAGATGATGACTACCCAATGAAAAGCTGTATACATGATGACTACCCAATGAAAAGCTGTATAGATGATGACTACCCAATGAAAAGCTGTATACATGATGACTACCCAATGAAAAGCTGTATACATGATGACTACCCAATGAAAAGCTGTATACATGATGACTACCCAATGAAAAGCTGTATACATGATGACTACCCAATGAAAAGCTGTATAGATGATGACTACCCAATGAAAAGCTGTATACATGATGACTACCCAATGAAAAGCTGTATACATGATGACTACCCAATGAAAAGCTGTATACATGATGACTACCCAATGAAAAGCTGTATACATGATGACTACCCAATGAAAAGCTGTATACATGATGACTACCCAATGAAAAGCTGTATACATGATGACTACCCAATGAAAAGCTGTATACATGATGACTACCCAATGAAAAGCTGTATACATGATGACTACCCAATGAAAAGCTGTATACATGATGACTACCCAATGAAAAGCTGTATACATGATGACTACCCAATGAAAAGCTGTATACATGATGACTACCCAATGAAAAGCTGTATACATGATGACTACCCAATGAAAAGCTGTATACATGATGACTACCCATCAGCACAAACCAACATCTGCTTAAATGACACTCCAAATCACCAACCACCCGGCACATAGAAATGATCATCTACATTCTCTCAACATAGTAACATGACATGTCTTTTTCCAGTGATCTTTTCTTTACATTCAGCTTGATGTACTGTAATTTAGTCCTACATTTGTCTAAAACTTCACCACCAACTTCATTTACACAATGTCATTAGTAGTTTATAATACAGGGGATTGCGTAATGTTCTTCAAAAAAATCTAGAGGGGGCTACAAACGGCCTGATACAAATCTGAAATCACTCCAGATAGGGCCCTAAAGCCATTGTGTTTAAATGATTCATTAGAGATTGGATGGTTAATGGCTCTTGATGTTAGTGAATGTAAAGCTTATCGGTGGTGAGGACTGTGCCTGTTGAACCCGGCCCAGCCCATTCTGACCCAATCCCAGTAGTACTGGAGCCCTGAGGCGTCTAGTGTGATGGTGTTAATATCTTCATGACGAAAGAACCAGAGCTCTTACCAGATGGCCTGTTCACTGATAGGCTTTAGAACAACAAGCTTTCAGAGAACTGTACTGTCAGTGTCCGTTTGGTTTGGAGATGCCTTTCCTCTGCCATTGTGCTTCATCTTTATCTATTGACCATCACTATATCTTCCTCTGTGATTTTCTACTTAAAGTGAAATCCATTAGACAATCCCAGGCCTGTTAGACAGAGTCAACCAAACGGCAGTGGTTACAGTTTTTATGAGGTAACAAATACAAGCAGCAGTTTGTTGGTTGTTGGTTGGTTTTTGGTTGGATGTTGGTTGGTTGTTGGGTGTTGCTTGGTTGTTCGGTTGTTGGTTGGTTGGTGGGTTTGTTTGTTGGTTGTTTGTTGGTTGTTTGTTTGTTGTTTGTTTGTTGGTTGTTGGTTGGTTGGTTGGTGGGTTTGTTGTTTGTTTGTTGGTTAGCAGCCTGATGACTTGTGGTGGGTGCATAGTGTGTTTTCCTGGATTTGTGTGTTGGAAACTGCCATTGTAATTTTACCAGTCTAAGTGTCCCATTTAAGAGCAACATTAGTGTTTTCTATCACTATGCAAATAGTGACTATTCATAAACGCAGCAGCTCTATTCCATTGAGGCCAGTGAATGGAAAAGGCATTGGCCATTTCTGGGAAGGTCAGCTCAGCATAGGCTACCTATTGATATGCAAAAACAAGATATCATAGGAATTGGAATTCGTAACATATCATACTAATTGCACACACAAAAAAGGCCGTAACATATCATACAAAATGGATGACATAGTACACAATTGTTGGGGACCCGTTTTGGTTCGTGAGCACTACTTTCAGTACTACTGACTGAAATTATACAAAAACACGAGAGCATCACTTTAAGTACAGACTGGCTGCCTGACAACATCCCGAAAATGATGTGCTCGCATCCCAGGTGTGGCAAGGGCGGCAGGTAGCTAAACGGGTAAAAACGGGTAAACTCCTTAGTAACCAAAAGATTGCTGGTTTGAATCCCGGTGCCAGCAAGGTGTAAAAATCTGCTGTCCTGTTCTTCTACAAAACACAGCTAACAATTTGAGATTGCACCTTCTGTAAAGCGGATGACCTTCTCACACATACTACTACTGCCTTTTAGGAATCTGTACCATCATGGACTTCTGAAACCACAGCATGACAATATGTAATGCATGTATCAGGGGAAAGCAGCCCAGCGCCTACGGATGAGACAAGGAATTTCAGTCATTCCCACGTTGCCCAAATGAGCTTCCCATCCTGTGAAAAGGGCTGACTGCAACACATATAATGACATAGGCTGAAAGATTTAAGAATCAACTCATTCTGGGGTATTCCGCTGAAAATCTTTACGTTTCTACTCTGTCATCCTTTTTAGCATCCGTTCCGTACGTGTATCGCGTCACGTTAACAGACCAAAACATCTCTCATCCTCTGACACAAGTGTCCCCCTGACATATTACTTTGGGAGATATTCCTGAATATAGAAATAGGAAACAAGGACTTCTCTCTGACCAAGATACCCAGAGAGAGAGAGAGATAGACTGCGAGAGACAGAGAAAGAGAGAAAGCAAGAGAGAGAGAGAGAAGGCAGTATCCCTTTCTTTTCTGTAAATGCTTATGAATGATTACTCACACATTGCTTTCTTTGGATCTGACACCCCCCAACCATGCAGTTCATTGCTTTCTTTGGATCTGACACCCCCAACCATGCAGTTCATTGCTTTCTTTGGATCTGACACCCCCAACCATGCAGTTCCTTGCTTTCTTTGGATCTGACACCCCCCCAACCATGCAGTTCCTTGCTTTCTTTGGATCTGACCCCCCCAACCATGCAGTTCCTTGCTTTCTTTGGATCTGACACCCCCAACCATGCAGTTCCTTGCTTTCTTTGGATCTGACACCCCCCAACCATGCAGTTCCTTGCTTTCTTTGGATCTGACACCTCCCCAACCATGCAGTTCATTGCTTTCTTTGGATCTGACACCCCCAACCATGCAGTTCATTGCTTTCTTTGGATGTGACACCTCCCCAACCATGAAGTTCCTTGCTTTCTTTGGATCTGACACCCCCAACCATGCAGTTCCTTGCTTTCTTTGGATCTGACACCTCCCCAACCATGCAGTTCATTGCTTTCTTTGGATCTGACACCCCCAACCATGCAGTTCCTTGCTTTCTTTGGATCTGACACCCCCAACCATGCAGTTCCTTGCTTTCTTTGGATCTGACACCCCCAACCATGCAGTTCATTGCTTTCTTAGGATCTGACACCCCCAACCATGCAGTTCATTGCTTTCTTTGGATCTGACACCTCCCCAACCATGCAGTTCATTGCTTTCTTTGGATCTGACACCCCCAACCATGCAGTTCCTTGCTTTCTTTGGATCTGACACCCCCCCCCAACCATGCAGTTCTTTGCTCTCTTTGGATCTGACACCCCCAACCATGCAGTTCCTTGATTTCTTTGGATCTGACACCCCCAACCATGCAGTTCTTTGCTTTCTTTGGATCTGACACCCCCCCAACCATGCAGTTCCTTGCTTTCTGAACGGAACATCTATTTTTACTAAACTCAAACTGTAGTGAATGAATAACAATGATATAGACACTCTAGCCCAATGATTCTCTCTACCTCTGCATGTTAAACAGTTAGAAGGGGAACGAGTGAGGACAATGGTTGATGTCCACAGATTACGGGGACAATTTCTGTCCTGGGGCCATATTGTGGTGTAAATAATAGGTATTGAATGCAGGTCCTTACTACATACCTTAATGTGCTGTTGGCCTGTTTCGCTGGCACACTGACAGCCAGGCAGCCACATAACAAGCAGCAGCGAAACAGCACTATAACAAAGGAACTCCTGTACGGAGTGAGTGCCCTATTCTGTGGGTAGCTAGGTAGTTAGGTGAGGATGATGGTTAGCGGTTAGCCTATGACCAACCACTGGTGCCTGCCTGATGCCCTACTTGGGGTTTCACTCATTGAATGACTGGCTTTACCAGCTTTTCCAGTCACGCTAGACTAGGTCTAGGGCTGGGCAGGGAAAACATCAGGCTTCAGTTGTCTTTCAATGTGTTTTAATGTGGTACTGCTCACAGTCTGACACCAGTGATAGGAGTAGTTACAATGCTATTTCCATTGGCTTAATGCCATTTGTACACTATATAACTCAGATCTACTCTCAACTATCCTCAATTACTTTGTATAGACAATATCAACACAGACATAGAAAATAAGAATAGTTTTCCACAAGTCTACAGTTTGAGGCAGATGTGTGTAAGTGTTGCGTGACACAGTTATCACTCTGAGACACTCACCATACTCTGAGACACTCTGAGACACTGTATACTCTGAGACACTCCCGTGACAACCACCCTGTTGTCACGGGAACCTGTGTCAGACAGAGCGTGCCTTAAAGCTCTTCTTCTTTATTAGGAGTGTCACAATGTGTGACTCACATTTGCCTCAATGTGAGTCACACTGCCACTGAGACACACAGTCACAGAATCACACTAATCACACTGTCACTGAGACACAGTCACAGAATCACACTAATCACACTGCCACCGAGACACACAGTCACAGAATCACACTAATCACACTGCCACCGAGACACACAGTCACAGAATCACACTAATCACACTGCCACCGAGACACACAGTCACAGAATCACACTAATCACACTGCCACCGAGACACAGTCACAGAATCACACTAATCACACTGCCACCGAGACACAGTCACAGAATCACACTAATCACACTGCCACCGAGACACACAGTCACAGAATCACACTAATCACACTAATCACACTGCCACCGAGACACACAGTCACAGAATCACACTAATCACACTGCCACCGAGACACAGTCACATAATCACACTAATCACACTGCCACCGAGACACACAGTCACAGAATCACACTAATCACACTGCCACCGAGACACACAGTCACAGAATCACACTAATCACACTAATCACACTGCCACCGAGACACACAGTCACAGAATCACACTAATCACACTGCCACCGAGACACACAGTCACAGAGTAACATTGAGGATGCAGCACCCCCTGCATACTCACAGTCCCCACGTATAAGATATCAGACCTGTTGACTATTGAGGTTTAGAGAACATATGTTTTCACTTATTCTGAATTAGTGTATAGCAAGGGGCGAAATGGATTAGGTGGTAATCCCACGCCCAGCCTCAGCTCCATCCCAACCCAGGCAGACCTACTATCAGGTGGCCTATTCACCACAGCAAGACTGGCCCACCAACTTTTAGGTTGATGAGAGCATGAAAACCAAGCTGATTCTATCACAGACTGCAAAGCAATGTTTCTTCCACCTGAGTCACTGTTAAAGGAGGGAGGGTGTGGCAGTGTGACTGACATTGAATTCCATTCATGCCACAGACAATATGGCTTTCCGCACGCACACACACACACACACACACACACACACACACACACACACACACACACACACACACACACACACACACACACACACACACACACACACACACACACACACACACACACACACACACACACGTTCCAATCTCAGCAGTGATGAGGGTAAACAACAAGGTCATGTGATGTGACTAAGACATACATTCAGTAGGACAGGATAGACAGGCTGTAATTCTGTCTGGCTCGTAGAGAGTGTAATCTCCAGGGTGGAGTAATGTACATATTGAGTTTCCAGGCAATTCTCTTTTTTTGTTTGGTGATCTGGCTAAAAAGAGGGAAGAGGACAAAAAAAGGCATGTTTTTTTGCCCGGCACATTGTTGATGAGATGTAATGTAATGTAATACATGTGGTGGTTAACCTCTTTGGTCTGGGAGAAAACATAGCTACTCCGCTCAGGCTGCTTCTTGATTCCATGACTTCCAAATGGTTTCACTTTATCCCGGCAAACATACCGCTTCTTTGACTACGATGTTTGAAATATTGTTCAGATATGCAGCAAATGAGGGGTGAACGGAAAAGTATTGAAATCATCATCAACATCATCCAACAAACATGGATTCAGAGATCTTACAACCTCCCCTTCCTCTGAAGTGATGTGTTGATGTTAATGAATTCCATGTTAACTATCAACAACCTTCTTCTTCTTCTTCTGCTCTCCAACCACCAACCCATGTTAGGGGTCTCTTCATCAAGCCTGTTGGATAACTTGGTGGAGTTGTTCTCAGGGGGAGCATGTCCTGTCAGCTGTAAAAGGTTACTCTGTAGCAGGCAGCTCCATAGAACAAACCACGCAGTTTCCAATGGTGCTTTTGTGCTTGAATTACTAGCCTTCTGAGATGCCCCTTGACCTGTTGACGCTGTCTGTTTTGCCACTGTGGACTGGTGGGAATGACCCCTGGGCAACAGTGACCTTTCACAGAGTTCATCTCACCACTCTGTCTCTGTGTGAACAGCCTAAAGCTCAATGAGTTCTACCACCATCTATGACACAACTGAATGAAACTGAAAGCTGATAAACTGATGCATGATGTATGCATATATATTGGCATTGAACGACATAAACAGGGGAACTCCTCAATAGCAAAATGTGTGAACTAATAAGCAGCTGTATTCTGCAAGTAATGTAATTTATGGGACGTAATGGCTAGAGCCAGGAGTTTTTCCTGACCACATGACCTGACCAGGGAAAAACTCCTGGCCCTTTGTGACATTATACATTTTTTACTGCCGGCTTGTTGGATATGTTGTCTCATGTCTTATAGCTCTAGACTGACAGCTTGTTGGATATGTTGTCTCATGTCTAATAGCTCTAGACTGACAGCTTGTTGGATATGTTGTCTAATGTCTAATAGCTCTAGACTGACAGCTTGTTGGATATGTTGTCTCATGTCTAATAGCTCTAGACTGACAGCTTGTTGGATATGTTGTCTCATGTCTAATAGCTCTAGACTGACAGCTTGTTGGATATGTTGTCTCATGTCTAATAGCTCTAGACTGACAGCTTGTTGGATATGTTGTCTCATGTCTAATAGCTCTAGACTGACAGCTTGTTGGATATGTTGTCTCATGTCTAATAGCTCTAGACTGACAGCTTGTTGGATATGTTGTCTCATGTCTAATAGCTCTAGACTGACAGCTTGGTGGATATGTTGTCTCATGTCTAATAGCTCTAGACTGACAGCTTGTTGGATATGTTGTCTCATGTCTAATAGCTCTAGACTGACAGCTTGTTGGATATGTTGTCTCATGTCTTATAGCTCTAGACTGACAGCTTGTTGGATATGTTGTCTCATGTCTTATAGCTCTAGACTGACAGCTTGTTGGATATGTTGTCTCATGTCTTATAGCTCTAGACTGACAGCTTGTTGGATATGTTGTCTCATGTCTAATAGCTCTAGACTGACAGCTTGTTGGATATGTTGTCTCATGTCTAATAGCTCTAGACTGACAGCTTGTTGGATATGTTGTCTCATGTCTTATAGCTCTAGACTGACAGCTTGTTGGATATGTTGTCTCATGTCTAATTGCTCTAGACTGACAGCTTGTTGGATATGTTGTCTCATGTCTAATAGCTCTAGACTGACAGCTTGTTGGATATGTTGTCTCATGTCTAATAGCTCCAGACTGACAGCTTGTTGGATATGTTGTCTCATGTCTAATAGCTCTAGACTGACAGCTTGTTGGATATGTTGTCTCATGTCTAATAGCTCTAGACTGACAGCTTGTTGGATATGTTGTCTCATGTCTAATAGCTCTAGACTGACAGCTTGTTGGATATGTTGTCTCATGTCTAATAGCTCTAGACTGACAGCTTGTTGGATATGTTGTCTCATGTCTAATAGCTCTAGACTGACAGCTTGTTGGATATGTTGTCTCATGTCTTATAGCTCTAGACTGACAGCTTGTTGGATATGTTGTCTCATGTCTAATAGCTCTAGACTGACAGCTTGTTGGATATGTTGTCTCATGTCTAATAGCTCTAGACTGACAGCTTGTTGGATATGTTGTCTCATGTCTAATAGCTCTAGACTGACAGCTTGTTGGATATGTTGTCTCATGTCTAATAGCTCTAGACTGACAGCTTGTTGGATATGTTGTCTCATGTCTAATAGCTCTAGACTGACAGCTTGGTGGATATGTTGTCTCATGTCTTATAGCTCTAGACTGACAGCTTGGTGGATATGTTGTCTCATGTCTAATAGCTCTAGACTGACAGCTTGTTGGATATGTTGTCTCATGTCTAATAGCTCTAGACTGACAGCTTGTTGGATATGTTGTCTCATGTCTAATAGCTCTAGACTGACAGCTTGTTGGATATGTTGTCTCATGTCTAATAGCTCTAGACTGACAGCTTGTTGGATATGTTGTCTCATGTCTAATAGCTCTAGACTGACAGCTTGTTGGATATGTTGTCTCATGTCTAATAGCTCTAGACTGACAGCTTGGTGGATATGTTGTCTCATGTCTTATAGCTCTAGACTGACAGCTTGTTGGATATGTTGTCTCATGTCTAATAGCTCTAGACTGACAGCTTGTTGGATATGTTGTCTCATGTCTAATAGCTCTAGACTGACAGCTTGTTGGATATGTTGTCTCATGTCTAATAGCTCTAGACTGACAGCTTGTTGGATATGTTGTCTCATGTCTTATAGCTCTAGACTGACAGCTTGGTGGATATGTTGTCTCATGTCTAATAGCTCTAGACTGACAGCTTGTTGGATATGTTGTCTCATGTCTAATAGCTCTAGACTGACAGCTTGTTGGATATGTTGTCTCATGTCTAATAGCTCTAGACTGACAGCTTGTTGGATATGTTGTCTCATGTCTTATAGCTCTAGACTGACAGCTTGGTGGATATGTTGTCTCATGTCTAATAGCTCTAGACTGACAGCTTGTTGGATATGTTGTCTCATGTCTAATAGCTCTAGACTGACAGCTTGTTGGATATGTTGTCTCATGTCTAATAGCTCTAGACTGACAGCTTGTTGGATATGTTGTCTCATGTCTAATAGCTCTAGACTGACAGCTTGTTGGATATGTTGTCTCATGTCTAATAGCTCTAGACTGACAGCTTGGTGGATATGTTGTCTCATGTCTTATAGCTCTAGACTGACAGCTTGTTGGATATGTTGTCTCATGTCTAATAGCTCTAGACTGACAGCTTGTTGGATATGTTGTCTCATGTCTAATAGCTCTAGACTGACAGCTTGTTGGATATGTTGTCTCATGTCTAATAGCTCTAGACTGACAGCTTGTTGGATATGTTGTCTCATGTCTAATAGCTCTAGACTGACAGCTTGGTGGATATGTTGTCTCATGTCTTATAGCTCTAGACTGACAGCTTGTTGGATGTGTTGTCTCATGTCTAATAGCTCTAGACTGACAGCTTGGTGGATATGTTGTCTCATGTCTAATAGCTCTAGACTGACAGCTTGTTGGATATGTTGTCTCATGTCTAATAGCTCTAGACTGACAGCTTGTTGGATATGTTGTCTCATGTCTAATAGCTCTAGACTGACAGCTTGTTGGATATGTTGTCTCATGTCTAATAGCTCTAGACTGACAGCTTGGTGGATATGTTGTCTCATGTCTAATAGCTCCAGACTGACAGCTTGGTGGATATGTTGTCTCATGTCTAATAGCTCTAGACTGACAGCTTGTTGGATATGTTGTCTCATGTCTAATAGCTCTAGACTGACAGCTTGTTGGATATGTTGTCTCATGTCTAATAGCTCTAGACTGACAGCTTGTTGGATATGTTGTCTCATGTCTTATAGCTCTAGACTGACAGCTTGGTGGATATGTTGTCTCATGTCTAATAGCTCTAGACTGACAGCTTGTTGGATATGTTGTCTCATGTCTTATAGCTCTAGACTGACAGCTTGTTGGATATGTTGTCTCATGTCTAATAGCTCTAGACTGACAGCTTGGTGGATATGTTGTCTCATGTCTAATAGCTCTAGACTGACAGCTTGTTGGATATGTTGTCTCATGTCTAATAGCTCTAGACTGACAGCTTGGTGGATATGTTGTCTCATGTCTTATAGCTCCAGACTGACAGCTTGTTGGATATGTTGTCTCATGTCTAATAGCTCTAGACTGACAGCTTGTTGGATATGTTGTCTCATGTCTAATAGCTCTAGACTGACAGCTTGTTGGATATGTTGTCTCATGTCTAATAGCTCTAGACTGACAGCTTGTTGGATATGTTGTCTCATGTCTAATAGCTCTAGACTGACAGCTTGTTGGATATGTTGTCTCATGTCTAATAGCTCTAGACTGACAGCTTGTTGGATATGTTGTCTCATGTCTTATAGCTCTAGACTGACAGCTTGTTGGATATGTTGTCTCATGTCTAATAGCTCCAGACTGACAGCTTGTTGGATATGTTGTCTCATGTCTAATAGCTCTAGACTGACAGCTTGTTGGATATGTTGTCTCATGTCTAATAGCTCTAGACTGACAGCTTGTTGGATATGTTGTCTCATGTCTAATAGCTCTAGACTGACAGCTTGTTGGATATGTTGTCTAGACTGACAGCTTGTTGGATATGTTGTCTCATGTCTAATAGCTCTAGACTGACAGCTTGTTGGATATGTTGTCTCATGTCTAATAGCTCTAGACTGACAGCTTGTGAAGACAGAGAGTGTGAAGCCCAGCTTCTTATCACCTTGACTTTGGGCCTGCCAGACCAGACCAGCCAGACCATTCAAAAGACCAGGACAATCAGACATAGCCTTTATTTTACAATAGAAAGTCAGTGTGTGCCTGATCGAAAGGGAGGGCCTCTGAATGCTGTTCCTGAAAGGACACACAAGCCCTGAAGCACCAGAGAAACCCGCACCACCACTTAACTCCTTCCAGAGAAATCATTAGTCATTACCAAGAAACACGGTGCTACCATACAATGGAATAATACAAAGCTTGTAAAGTGTTCTGTTTCCTGGAAACGGACAGCATTAAATGCGATGGGAAGAGACAAGAGCAGGTAGGAGCTGGAACGAGAGGCACCACCGTTTAGCAGGAGTTGAACAGATAGTTCAAATCACTCCATCATCTGAGGGCTAGGATGCATCCCAAATGGCACCCTATTCCCTACATACTGAACTACTTTTGCCCCGGACCCATATGGCTCTGCTCAAAAGTAGTGCACGATCTAGGGAATAGGATGCCATTTTGAGATGCAGCCTTAGTCTTCTGTGTTGCTGTAGTCAGCAGTGCTAGCTTGTGCCACTGACCTGTCAGCCATGTTCAACCGCTGAGGCATTGGTGCCTTGGTATGTTGGAAAAGTACCCATGGTACTTATAGGCTCAGTGAGTAAATGTTGTTGGTTCCTTAGTGTGCGTTGTGTAAGCTAAATGCATGTTTCACTCAACATGCTTTTTTTATACACAAATGTGTATATACAGTGGGGAGAACAAGTATTTGATACACGTACAAAGCATGTAGAGGTCTGTTATTTTTATCATAGGTACAATTCAACTGTGAGAGACGGAATCTAAAACAAAAATCCTGAAAATCACATTGTATGATTTTTAAGTAATTAATTTGCATTGTATTGCTGCCGTTTATATATATATATTTGTATGTATATTTGATGGGTTCACTTAAGGCAAGCAAAAGACACAGTGCACACAAACGCACTAATACATGTGCGCGCACACACACACACACACACACACACTCACACACAAAGACAGTTGTCTGTCCCATGTCGCAATGTGAGTGAACAATGACATTTACACACTGTGGTCTGTGTAATCATCTCCGCAGTACTTGGTTATTGCATTTGCATGTATCCCCCATGTATCAGACTGATTGAATGGGGCCCTACAGTGGGCTGACACCAGGGGTCCCACAGTGGGCTGGCACCAGGGACCCCACAGTGGACTGGCACCAGGGACCCCACAGTGGGCTGGCACCAGGGACCCCACAGTGGACTGGCACCAGGGACCCCACAGTGGACTGGCACCAGGGACCCCACAGTGGACTGGCACCAGGGACCCCACAGTGGACTGGCACCAGGGACCCCACAGTGGGCTGGCACCAGGGACCCCACAGTGGACTGGCACCAGGGACCCCACAGTGGACTGGCACCAGGGACCCCACAGTGGACTGGCACCAGGGGTCTCACAGTGGACTGGCACCAGGGACCCCACAGTGGACTGGCACCAGGGACCCCACAGTGGACTGGCACCAGGGACCCCACAGTGGGCTGGCACCAGGGACCCCACAGTGGGCTGGCACCAGGGGTCTCACAGTGGACTGGCACCAGGGACCCCACAGTGGGCTGGCACCAGGGACCCCACAGTGGACTGGCACCAGGGACCCCACAGTGGACTGGCACCAGGGACCCCACAGTGGACTGGCACCAGGGACCCCACAGTGGACTGGCACCAGGGGTCTCACAGTGGACTGGCACCAGGGGCCCCGCAGTGGACTGGCACCAGGGACCCCACAGTGGACTGGCACCAGGGACCCCGCAGTGGACTGGCACCAGGGACCCCACAGTGGACTGGCACCAGGGACCCCACAGTGGACTGGCACCAGGGGCCCCACAGTGGACTGGCACCAGGGGCCCCGCAGTGGACTGGCACCAGGGACCCCACAGTGGACTGGCACCAGGGACCCCACAGTGGACTGGCACCAGGGGCCCCGCAGTGGACTGGCACCAGGGGTCTCACAGTGGACTGGCACCAGGGGTCTCACAGTGGACTGGCACCAGGGGCCCCGCAGTGGACTGGCACCAGGGGTCTCACAGTGGACTGGCACCAGGGGTAACATACTGTAGATACTGAGTGTAGAAAACACTATGGGACTCATAAAGACATGCCTCTACTTCATTACACAGCATAATGACTGACCCGCTCATTACCTTCTTAAATATGCTGCTGCTCACCCTGTCCTCTCCTGTGGGACTGCTGGACCTGTCTGTGTAGGAGACTAGACCTGCGTCCCAAATGGCACCCTATTCCCTATGGGCCCTGGTCAATAGTAGTGCACTATAAAGGGAATAGGGTGCAGTTTAGGACGTACGCTAAGAGTACAGGGGCAAAGAGAGCCAGCAGGGGGTTTAGACCCAGTCAATAAAATCAATGTGTAAAAATATAAAGGGGGGCCTGCCAAACTCGGGCAGTGTAGCGTGGGTATTTACAGCCAAGTTAGCGGGCTCCACAGCGGGTGTAACATACTGTAGATACAGACTGAGGAGAGAGGAGAGGAAAGAGAGACATGGGGGAGAAACAGAAAGAGGAGAGAGAGAGAGAGAGAGTCATGGGGGGAGACACAGAGAGAGGAGAGAGACATGGGAGGAGACAGAGAGAGGAGAGAGAGAGAGACAGAGTCATGTGGGAAGAAACGAAGAAGGAGAGAGGAGAGAGACATGGGGGGGAGACACAGAGTGAGGAGAGAGACATGGGAGGAGACACAGAGAGAGGAGAGAGGCATGGGGAGGAGACACAGAGAGAGGAGAGAGGCATGGGGGGGAAACACAGAGAGAGGAGAGAGACATGGGAGGAGACACAGAGAGAGGAGAGAGGCATGGGGATGAGACACAGAGAGAGGAGAGAGGCATGGGAGGAGACAGAGAGAGGAGAGAGAGAGAGAGAGAGAGAGAGAGAGAGAGAGAGAGAGAGTCATGTGGGAAGAAACGAAGAAGGAGAGAGGAGAGAGACATGGGGGGGAGACACAGAGTGAGGAGAGAGGCATGGGGGAGACACAGAGAGAGGAGAGAGACATGGGAGGAGACACAGAGAGAGGAGAGAGGGCATGGGGAGGAGACACAGAGAGAGGAGAGAGGCATGGGGAGGAGACACAGAGAGAGGAGAGAGGCATGGGGGAGACACAGAGAGGGAGAGAGACATGGGAGGAGACACAGAGAGAGGAGAGAGGCATGGGGAGGAGACACAGAGAGAGAGAGAGGCATGGGGGAGACACAGAGAGAGGAGAGAGACATGGGAGGAGACACAGAGAGAGGAGAGAGGCATGGGAGGAGACACAGAGAGAGGAGAGAGGCATGGGGGAGACACAGAGAGAGGAGAGAGACATGGGAGGAGACACAGAGAGAGGAGAGAGGCATCAGGAGGAGACACAGAGAGAGGAGAGAGGCATGGGGGGGAGACACAGAGAGAGGAGAGAGACATGGGAGGAGACACCGAGAGAGGAGAGAGACATGGGAGGAGACACAGAGAGAGGAGAGAGACATGGGTAGGAACAGAGAGAGGAGAGAGACATGGGAGGAGACACAGAGAGAGGAGAGAGACATGGGGAGGAACAGAGAGAGGAGAGAGACAAGGGAGGTGACACAGAGAGAGGAGAGAGACATGGGAGGAGACACAGAGAGAGGAGAGACATGGGGAGGAACAGAGAGAGGAGAGAGACATGGGAGGAGACACAGAGAGAGGAGAGAGACATGGGGAGGAACAGAGAGAGGAGAGATGCATGGGGGGGAGACACAGAGAGAGGAGAGAGACATGGGGAGGAGACACAGAGAGAGGAGAGAGACATGGGAGGAGACACAGAGAGAGGAGAGAGACATGGGGAGGAACAGAGAGAGGAGAGAGACATGGGGAGGCACAGAGAGAGGAGAGAGACATGGGGAGGCACAGAGAGAGGAGAGAGACATGGGAGGAGACACAGAGAGAGGAGAGAGACATGGGGGGAGACACAGAGAGAGGAGAGAGACATGGGAGGAGACACAGAGAGAGGAGAGAGACATGGGAGGAGACACAGAGAGAGGAGAGAGACATGGGTGGGGGCACAGAGAGAGGAGAGAGACATGGGAGGAGACACAGAGAGAGGAGAGAGTCATGGGGAGACACAGAGAGAGGAGAGAGACATGGGAGGAGACACAGAGAGAGGAGAGAGACATGGGGGGAGAGACAGAGAGAGGAGAGAGACATGGGAGGAGACACAGAGAGAGGAGAGAGACATGGGGGGAGACACAGAGAGAGGAGAGAGACATGGGGGGAGACACAGAGAGAGGAGAGAGACATGGGAGGAGACACAGAGAGAGGAGAGAGACATGGGAGGAGACACAGAGAGAGGAGAGAGACATGGGAGGAGACAGAGAGAGGAGAGAGAGAGAGACAGAGTCATGTGGGAAGAAACGAAGAAGGAGAGAGGAGAGAGACATGGGGGAGACACAGAGTGAGGAGAGAGACATGGGAGGAGACACAGAGAGAGGAGAGAGGCATGGGGAGGAGACACAGAGAGAGGAGAGAGGCATGGGGGAAACACAGAGAGAGGAGAGAGACATGGGAGGAGACACAGAGAGAGGAGGAGAGGCATGGGAGGAGACACAGAGAGAGGAGAGAGGCATGGGAGGAGACAGAGAGAGGAGAGAGAGAGTCATGTGGGAAGAAACGAAGAAGGAGAGAGGAGAGAGACATGGGGGGGAGACACAGAGTGAGGAGAGAGGCATGGGGGGAGACACAGAGAGAGGAGAGAGACATGGGAGGAGACACAGAGAGAGGAGAGAGGCATGGGGAGGAGACACAGAGAGAGGAGAGAGGCATGGGAGGAGACACAGAGAGAGGAGAGAGGCATGGGGAGGAGACACAGAGAGAGGAGAGAGGCATGGGGGGAGACACAGAGAGAGGAGAGAGACATGGGAGGAGACACAGAGAGAGGAGAGAGGCATGGGGAGGAGACACAGAGAGAGGAGAGAGGCATGGGGGGGAGACACAGAGAGAGGAGAGAGACATGGGAGGAGACACCGAGAGAGGAGAGAGACATGGGAGGAGACACAGAGAGAGGAGAGAGACATGGGTAGGAACAGAGAGAGGAGAGAGACATGGGAGGAGACACAGAGAGAGGAGAGAGACATGGGGAGGAACAGAGAGAGGAGAGAGACAATGGAGGTGACACAGAGAGAGGAGAGAGACATGGGAGGAGACACAGAGAGAGGAGAGACATGGGGAGGAACAGAGAGAGGAGAGAGACATGGGAGGAGACACAGAGAGAGGAGAGAGACATGGGGAGGAGACACAGAGAGAGGAGAGAGACATGGGGGAGACACGGAGAGAGGAGAGAGAGACATGGGAGGAGACACAGAGAAAGGAGAGAGACATGGGTGGAGGAACAGAGAGAGGAGTGAGGCATGGGAGGAGACACAGAGAGAGGAGAGAGACTTGGGTGGAGGCACAGAGAGAGGAGAGAGACATGGGTGGAGGCACAGAGAGAGGAGAGAGACATGGGAGGAGACACAGAGAGAGGAGAGAGACATGGGGAGGAACAGAGAGAGGAGAGAGACATGGGAGGAGACACAGAGAGAGGAGAGAGACATGGGAGGAGACACAGAGAGAGACATGGGGAGGCACAGAGAGAGGAGAGAGACATGGGAGGAGACACAGAGAGAGGAGAGAGACATGGGAGGAGACACAGAGAGAGACATGGGAGGAGACACAGAGAGAGGAGAGAGACATGGGGAGGCACAGAGAGAGGAGAGAGACATGGGAGGAGACACAGAGAGAGGAGAGAGACATGGGTGGAGGAACAGAGAGAGGAGAGAGGCATGGGAGGAGACACAGAGAGAGGAGAGAGACATGGGAGGAGACACAGAGAGAGGAGAGAGACATGGGAGGAGACACAGAGAGAGACATGGGGAGGCACAGAGAGAGGAGAGAGACATGTGGGAGGCACAGAGCGAGGAGAGAGACATGGGAGGAGTCACAGAGAGAGGAGGGAGACATGGGGAGGAACAGAGAGAGGAGAGAGACATGGGGAGGCACAGAGAGAGGAGAGAGACATGGGAGGAGACACAGAGAGAGGAGAGAGACATGGAGAGGCAAAGAGAGAGGAGAGAGACATGGGAGGAGACACAGAGAGAGGAGAGAGACATGGGGAGGCTCAGAGAGAGGAGAGAGACATGGGAGGAGACACAGAGAGAGGAGAGAGACATGGAGGAGGCACAGAGAGAGGAGAGAGACATGGGGGAGGGACAGAGAGAGGAGAGAGTCATGGGGAAGGTCACAGAGAGAGGAGAGCGACATGGGGGAAGACACAGAGAGAGGAGAGAGACATGGGAGGAGACACAGAGAGAGGAGAGAGACATGGGGAGGCACAGAGAGGGAAGAGAGACATGGGGGGACAGAGAGGGAGAGAGGCATGGGGGAGGCACATAGAGGGGAGAGAGGCATGGGGAAGGTCACAGAGAGAGGAGAGCGACATGGGGAGGCACAGAGAGGGGAGAGAGACATGGGAGGGGCACAGAGAGGGGAGAGAGACATGGGGGAGGCACAGAGAGGGGAGAGAGGCATGGGGAAGGTCACAGAGAGAGGAGTGAGACATGGGGGCGGCACAGAGAGAGGAGAGAGACATGGGGGAGACACAGAGAGAGGAGAGAGTCATGGGGAGACACAGAGAGAGGAGAGAGACATGGGAGGAGACACAGAGAGAGGAGAGAGACATGGGGGGAGAGACAGAGAGAGGAGAGAGACATGGGAGGAGACACAGAGAGAGGAGAGAGACATGGGGGGAGACACAGAGAGAGGAGAGAGACATGGGGGGAGACACAGAGAGAGGAGAGAGACATGGGAGGAGACACAGAGAGAGACATGGGGAGGCACAGAGAGAGGAGAGAGACATGGGTGGAGGCACAGAGAGAGGAGAGAGACATGGGTGGAGGCACAGAGAGAGGAGAGAGACATGGGAGGAGACACAGAGAGAGGAGAGAGACATGGGAGGAGACACAGAGAGAGACATGGGGAGGCACAGAGAGAGGAGAGAGACATGGGAGGAGACACAGAGAGAGGAGAGAGACATGGGAGGAGACACAGAGAGAGGAGAGAGACATGGGGGAGGCACAGAGAGAGGAGAGAGACATGGGAGGAGTCACAGAGAGAGGAGAGAGACATGGGAGGAGACACAGAGAGAGGAGAGAGACATGGGGGGAGACAGAGAGAGGAGAGAGACATGGGAGGAGACACAGAGAGAGGAGAGAGACATGGGGGGAGACACAGAGAGAGGAGAGAGACATGGGAGGAGACACAGAGAAAGGAGAGAGACATGGGTGGAGGAACAGAGAGAGGAGTGAGGCATGGGAGGAGACACAGAGAGAGGAGAGAGACTTGGGTGGAGGCACAGAGAGAGGAGAGAGACATGGGTGGAGGCACAGAGAGAGGAGAGAGACATGGGAGGAGACACAGAGAGAGGAGAGAGACATGGGGAGGAACAGAGAGAGGAGAGAGACATGGGAGGAGACACAGAGAGAGAGAGAGAGACATGGGAGGAGACACAGAGAGAGACATGGGGAGGCACAGAGAGAGGAGAGAGACATGGGAGGAGACACAGAGAGAGGAGAGAGACATGGGAGGAGACACAGAGAGAGACATGGGAGGAGACACAGAGAGAGGAGAGAGACATGGGGAGGCACAGAGAGAGGAGAGAGACATGGGAGGAGACACAGAGAGAGGAGAGAGACATGGGTGGAGGAACAGAGAGAGGAGAGAGGCATGGGAGGAGACACAGAGAGAGGAGAGAGACATGGGAGGAGACACAGAGAGAGGAGAGAGACATGGGAGGAGACACAGAGAGAGACATGGGGAGGCACAGAGAGAGGAGAGAGACATGGGGAGGCACAGAGCGAGGAGAGAGACATGGGAGGAGTCACAGAGAGAGGAGGGAGACATGGGAGGAACAGAGAGAGGAGAGAGACATGGGGAGGCACAGAGAGAGGAGAGAGACATGGGAGGAGACACAGAGAGAGGAGAGAGACATGGAGAGGCAAAGAGAGAGGAGAGAGACATGGGAGGAGACACAGAGAGAGGAGAGAGACATGGGGAGGCTCAGAGAGAGGAGAGAGACATGGGAGGAGACACAGAGAGAGGAGAGAGACATGGAGGAGGCACAGAGAGAGGAGAGAGACATGGGGGGAGGGACAGAGAGAGGAGAGAGTCATGGGGAAGGTCACAGAGAGAGGAGAGCGACATGGGGAAGACACAGAGAGAGGAGAGAGACATGGGAGGAGACACAGAGAGAGGAGAGAGACATGGGGAGGCACAGAGAGGGGAAGAGAGACATGGGGGGACAGAGAGGGGAGAGAGGCATGGGGGAGGCACATAGAGGGGAGAGAGGCATGGGGAAGGTCACAGAGAGAGGAGAGCGACATGGGGGGAGGCACAGAGAGGGGAGAGAGACATGGGAGGGGCACAGAGAGGGGAGAGAGACATGGGGGAGGCACAGAGAGGGGAGAGAGGCATGGGGAAGGTCACAGAGAGAGGAGAGACATGGGGGCGGCACAGAGAGAGGAGAGAGACATGGGGGAGACACAGAGAAAGGAGAGAGACATGTGGAGGCACAGAGAGAGGAGAGAGACATGAGGGGAGACATGGAGAGAGGAGAGAGGCATGGGGGAGAAACAGAGAGAGGAGAGAGGCACAGAGAGAGGGGAGAGGAGAGAGGCATGGGGAGAACAGAGAGAGGAGAGAGACATGGGGAGAAACAGAGAGAGGAGAGAGACATGGGGGAGGCACAGAGAGAGGAGAGAGACATGGGGGGGGCACAGAGAGAGGAGAGAGACATGGGGAGGCACAGAGAGAGGAGAGAGACATGGGGGGCACAGAGAGAGGAGAGAGTCATGGGAGACACAGAGAGAGGAGAGAGTCATGGGGAGACACAGAGAGAGGAGAGAGACATGGGGGGAGAGACAGAGAGAGGAGAGAGACATGGGAGGAGACACAGAGAGAGGAGAGAGACATGGGGGGAGACACAGAGAGAGGAGAGAGACATGGGGGGAGACACAGAGAGAGGAGAGAGACATGGGAGGAGACACAGAGAGAGACATGGGGAGGCACAGAGAGAGGAGAGAGACATGGGTGGAGGCACAGAGAGAGGAGAGAGACATGGGTGGAGGCACAGAGAGAGGAGAGAGACATGGGAGGAGACACAGAGAGAGGAGAGAGACATGGGAGGAGACACAGAGAGAGACATGGGGAAGCACAGAGAGAGGAGAGAGACATGGGAGGAGACACAGAGAGAGGAGAGAGACATGGGAGGAGACACAGAGAGAGGAGAGAGAAAGGGGGGAGGCACAGAGAGAGGAGAGAGACATGGGAGGAGTCACAGAGAGAGGAGAGAGACATGGGAGGAGACACAGAGAGAGGAGAGAGACATGGGGGGAGACAGAGAGAGGAGAGAGACATGGGAGGAGACACAGAGAGAGGAGAGAGACATGGGGGAGACACAGAGAGAGGAGAGAGACATGGGAGGAGACACAGAGAAAGGAGAGAGACATGGGTGGAGGAACAGAGAGAGGAGTGAGGCATGGGAGGAGACACAGAGAGAGGAGAGAGACTTGGGTGGAGGCACAGAGAGAGGAGAGAGACATGGGTGGAGGCACAGAGAGAGGAGAGAGACATGGGAGGAGACACAGAGAGAGGAGAGAGACATGGGAGGAGACACAGAGAGAGGAGAGAGACATGGGAGGAGACACAGAGAGAGACATGGGGAGACACAGAGAGAGGAGAGAGACATGGGGAGGCACAGAGAGAGGAGAGAGACATGGGAGGAGACACAGAGAGAGGAGAGAGACATGGGTGGAGGAACAGAGAGAGGAGAGAGGCATGGGAGGAGACACAGAGAGAGACATGGGAGGAGACACAGAGAGAGGAGAGAGACATGGGGAGGCACAGAGAGAGGAGAGAGACATGGGAGGAGACACAGAGAGAGGAGAGAGACATGGGTGGAGGAACAGAGAGAGGAGAGAGGCATGGGAGGAGACACAGAGAGAGGAGAGAGACATGGGAGGAGACACAGAGAGAGGAGAGAGACATGGGAGGAGACACAGAGAGAGACATGGGGAGGCACAGAGAGAGGAGAGAGACATGGGGAGGCACAGAGCGAGGAGAGAGACATGGGAGGAGTCACAGAGAGAGGAGGGAGACATGGGGAGGAACAGAGAGAGGAGAGAGACATGGGGAGGCACAGAGAGAGGAGAGAGACATGGGAGGAGACACAGAGAGAGGAGAGAGACATGGAGAGGCACAGAGAGAGGAGAGAGACATGGGAGGAGACACAGAGAGAGGAGAGAGACATGGGGAGACTCAGAGAGAGGAGAGAGACATGGGAGGAGACACAGAGAGAGGAGAGAGACATGGAGGAGGCACAGAGAGAGGAGAGAGACATGGGGGAGGGACAGAGAGAGGAGAGAGTCATGGGGAAGGTCACAGAGAGAGGAGAGCGACATGGGGGAAGACACAGAGAGAGGAGAGAGACATGGGAGGAGACACAGAGAGAGGAGAGAGACATGGGGGAGGCACAGAGAGGGAAGAGAGACATGGGGGGACAGAGAGGGAGAGAGGCATGGGGGAGGCACATAGAGGGGAGAGAGGCATGGGGAAGGTCACAGAGAGAGGAGAGCGACATGGGGGAGGCACAGAGAGGGGAGAGAGACATGGGAGGGGCACAGAGAGGGGAGAGAGACATGGGGAGGCACAGAGAGGGAGAGAGGCATGGGGAAGGTCACAGAGAGAGGAGTGAGACATGGGGGCGGCACAGAGAGAGGAGAGAGACATGGGGAGACACAGAGAAAGGAGAGAGACATGTGGGAGGCACAGAGAGAGGAGAGAGACATGAGGGGAGACATGGAGAGAGGAGAGAGGCATGGGGGAGAAACAGAGAGAGGAGAGAGGCACAGAGAGAGGGGAGAGGAGAGAGGCATGGGGGAGAACAGAGAGAGGAGAGAGACATGGGGAGAAACAGAGAGAGGAGAGAGGCATGGGGAGAAACAGAGAGAGGAGAGAGACATGGGGAGGCACAGAGAGAGGAGAGAGACATGGGGGGCACAGAGAGAGGAGAGAGACATGGGGAGGCACAGAGAGAGAGAGAGACATGGGGGGCACAGAGAGAGGAGAGAGGCATGGGGGAGACACAGAGAGAGGAGAGAGGCATGGGGAGACACAGAGAGAGGAGAAAGGCATAGGGGGAGACACAGAGAGAGGAGAAAGGCATAGGGGGAGACACAGAGAGAGGAGAGAGACATGGGTGAGGCACAGAGAGAGGAGAGAGACATTGGGGGAGAAACACAGAGAGGAGAGAGGCATGGGGAGACACAGAGAGAGGAGAGAGACATGGGTGAGGCACAGAGAGAGGAGAGAGGCATAGGGGGAGACACAGAGAGAGGAGAAAGGCATAGGGGGAGACACAGAGAGAGGAGAGAGACATGGGTGAGGCACAGAGAGAGGAGAGAGACATTGGGGGAGAAACAGAGAGAGGAGAGAGGCATTGGGGGAGAAACAGAGAATCTAATCTGACATGAGCCAGAGACAGCTAGTAGCTCAGAGAGATGATTTAAATGCTGTGAAGTAAGATTGCAGACCTGTAATCCTCTGGGTTTGGTGGAGATTACCAGGGACTGGTTGGCTGGCTGTGAGACAAACATAGATTCAGACAATATTTGTTTTCTTTCAAATGTTTTAGCTGAGCTTCATTGAGCGTGCCCATCGCAATGGGACCAATGAATCCCACAAGATCGAACCCTGTGGATCTACAGTGTAGCACTCAGGGCGGGCTAAATCAGATGCTCAAAGTCTTTGAACAAAAACAAATACTATTTGAACCCAGGTATGCTAGGCTAACTGACTGTCTGTCTGTGAGAATGTGGTCGACGCAGCACATAGGATCCAACTGAAATTAGAGCGTGGCGCTAAGAGAGAGAGAGGCAGAGAACGTCTGGAAGCCGCCTCAGACTGCATCCACAGCACACTGCCCAGCTGTGATTTACTGGGACTGGGCTGCAGTAGTGAGGCAGACACAGCACACCAGTCTGTTAAAACTATGAGTGAGTGTGTCATTGTTAACTCACACACAGACAGAGGACC
This sequence comes from Oncorhynchus keta, assembly GCF_023373465.1. Lineage (NCBI taxonomy): Eukaryota > Metazoa > Chordata > Actinopteri > Salmoniformes > Salmonidae > Oncorhynchus > Oncorhynchus keta. Next base: position 32,527,293 of record NC_068446.1, on the reverse strand, counting down.
AGTGTGTGTGTGTGTGTGTGTGAGTCAGTGTGAAACGGCTAAGAATATGAGATATCTCGATCCTCTCAATGCTGCATCGTGGGATCTCACTGAATCAGCATTTCCACACATCTGAATTGTCTGGAGCCTTCAGACACATAAAGAACCTTGGCGTAACAGGATTCAGTGAACTAGATAACCTTTGATTCAGAAGAAAGGAGCTGTGGCTCTTTCTGAACGCTGCCCAGTCTAGTCTAGACATGCCCTGAAGCCTCTGAGGGGTTTGTCATGTCTGCAGCGCTAGCTAGGTCTGCGTCCCCAATGTCACCCTATTCCCTATATATATTGCACTCATTTTGATCAGGGCTTTGACCAAAAGTAGTGCACTATGTAGGGAATCGGGTGCCATTGGGGACGCAGCCTAGGTCTAGCTCAGCTCAGTACAGTGGAGTGTCTTGCCTGCCTGCCGTGGCGGTGGATGTTTCCTTGCCAAGTTTCCTCTCTTTGTTTGGTCCACTCTGGTCAGTCTGGGTGCTTGGCCCGGCCGCACTGCAGCCAAACACGCATATATCAACAACACTACAGGCTGTAACTACAGGCAACTCTTAGGGCAGCTCTCTCTGTCTGTCTGTTGCCAGGACCTGTGGCCTGGGTGAGCGATAGAGGAGAAGGACAGGATAGATAGGGAAAAACAGAGGGAGGTAGAGGGGAGAGAGGGAGAAACAGAGGGAGGTAGAGGGGAGAAAGGGAGAAACAGAGGGAGGTAGAAGGGAGAGAGGGAGAAACAGAGGGAGGTAGAGGGGAGAGAGGGAGAAACAGAGGGAGGTAGAGGGGAGAGAGGGAGAAACAGAGGGATGTAGAGGGGAGAGAGGGAGAAACAGAGGGATGTAGAGGGGAGAGAGGGAGAAACAGAGGGAGGTAGAGGGGAGAGAGGGAGAAACAGAGGGAGGTAGAGGGGAGAGAGGGAGAAATAGAGGGAGGTAGAGGAGAGAGAGGGAGAAACAGAGGGAAGTAGAGGGGAGAGAGGGAGAAACAGAGGGAGGTAGAGGGGAGAGAGGGAGAAACAGAGGGAGGTAGAGGGGAGAGAGGGAGAAACAGAGGGATGTAGAGGGGAGAGAGGGAGAAACAGAGGGATGTAGAGGGGAGAGAGGGAGAAACAGAGGGAGGTAGAGGGGAGAGAGGGAGAAACAGAGGGAGGTAGAGGGGAGAGAGGGAGAAACAGAGGGAGGTAGAGGGGAGAGAGGGAGAAACAGAGGGAGGTAGAGGGGAGAGAGGGAGAAACAGAGGGAGGGAAAAACAGAGGGAGGTAGAGGGGAAAGAGGGAGAAACAGAGGGAGGTAGAGGGGAGAGAGGGAGAAACAGAGGGATGTAGAGGGGAGAGAGGGAGAAACAGAGGGAGGTAGAGGGGAGAGAGGGAGAAACAGAGGGAGGTAGAGGGGAGAGAGGGAGAAACAGAGGGATGTAGAGTGGAGAGAGGGAGAAACAGAGGGATGTAGAGGGGAGAGAGGGAGAAACAGGGGGAGGTAGAGGAGAGAGAGGGAGAAACAGAGGGAGGTAGAGGGGAGAGAGGGAGAAACAGAGGGAGGTAGAGGGGAGAGAGGGAGAAACAGAGGGAGGTAGAGGGAGAGAGGGAGAAACAGAGGGAGGTAAAGGGGAGAGAGGGAGAAACAGAGGGAGGTAGAGGGAGAGAGGGAGAAACAGAGGGAGGTAGAAGGGAGAGAGGGAGAAACAGAGGGAGGTAGAGGGGAGAGAGGGAGAAACAGAGGGAGGTAGAGGGGAGAGAGGGAGAAACAGAGGGAGGTAGAAGGGAGAGAGGGAGAAACAGAGGGAGGTAGAGGGGAGAGAGGGAGAAACAGAGGGAGGTAGAAGGGAGAGAGGGAGAAACAGAGGGAGGTAGAGGGGAGAGAGGGAGAAACAGAGGGAGGTAGAGGGGAGAGAGGGAGAAACAGAGGGAGGTAGAGGGGAGAGAGGGAGAAACAGAGGGAGGTAGAGGGGAGAGAGGGAGAAACAGAGGGAGGTAGAGGGGAGAGAGGGAGAAACAGAGGGATGTAGAGGGGAGAGAGGGAGAAACAGAGGGATGTAGAGGGGAGAGAGGGAGAAACAGAGGGAGGTAGAGGGGAGAGAGGGAGAAACAGAGGGAGGTAGAGGGGAGAGAGGGAGAAACAGAGGGAGGTAGAGGGGAGAGAGGGAGAAACAGAGGGAGGTAGAGGGGAGAGAGGGAGAAACAGAGGGAGGGAAAACAGAGGGAGGTAGAGGGAAAGAGGGAGAAACAGAGGGAGGTAGAGGGGAGAGAGGGAGAAACAGAGGGAGGTAGAGGGGAGAGAGGGAGAAACAGAGGGAGGTAGAGGGGAGAGAGGGAGAAACAGAGGGAGGTAGAGGGGAGAGAGGGAGAAACAGAGGGATGTAGAGTGGAGAGAGGGAGAAACAGAGGGATGTAGAGGGGAGAGAGGGAGAAACAGGGGGAGGTAGAGGAGAGAGAGGGAGAAACAGAGGGAGGTAGAGGGGAGAGAGGGAGAAACAGAGGGAGGTAGAGGGGAGAGAGGGAGAAACAGAGGGAGGTAGAGGGGAGAGAGGGAGAAACAGAGGGAGGTAAAGGGGAGAGAGGGAGAAACAGAGGGAGGTAGAGGGGAGAGAGGGAGAAACAGAGGGAGGTAGAAGGGAGAGAGGGAGAAACAGAGGGAGGTAGAGGGGAGAGAGGGAGAAACAGAGGGAGGTAGAGGGGAGAGAGGGAGAAACAGAGGGATGTAGAAGGGAGAGAGGGAGAAACAGAGGGAGGTAGAGGGGAGAGAGGGAGAAACAGAGGGAGGTAGAAGGGAGAGAGGGAGAAACAGAGGGAGGTAGAGGGGAGAGAGGGAGAAACAGAGGGAGGTAGAGGGGAGAGAGGGAGAAACAGAGGGAGGTAGAAGGGAGAGAGGGAGAAACAGAGGGAGGTAGAGGGGAGAGAGGGAGAAACAAAGGGAGGTAGAGGCCAGAGCGGGAGAAACAGAGGGATGTAGAGGGGAGAGAGGGAGAAACAGAGGGATGTAGAGGGGAGAGAGGGAGAAACAGAGGGAGGTAGAGGGGAGAGAGGGAGAAACAGAGGGAGGTAGAGGGGAGAGAGGGAGAAACAGAGGGAGGTAGAGGGGAGAGAGGGAGAAACAGAGGGAGGTAGAGGGGAGAGAGGGAGAAACAGAGGGAGGTAGAGGGGAGAGAGGGAAAAACAGAGGGAGGTAGAGGGGAGAGAGGGAGAAACAGAGGGATGTAGAGGGGAGAGAGGGAGAAACAGAGGGAGGTAGAGGGGAGAGAGGGAGGTAGAGGAGAGAGAGGGAGAAACAGAGGGAGGTAGAGGAGAGAGAGGGAGAAACAGAGGGAGGTAGAGGAGAGAGAGGGAGAAACAGAGGGAGGTAGAGGAGAGAGAGGGAGAAACAGAGGGAGGTAGAGGAGAGAGAGGGAGTCGCAGAAAGAGGGAGGGCGATGGAAAGGGGGAAAGAGGGAGAGAGAGGGGGAGAGAGGAAGATCTCTGACAGAGGACTGAACTCTTCCCACAACCTGCCAGGGAAGACCATGGTGACCGCTGCCCATTGAGGTGGTACAGGGCTGCCAGGGGAGAAGTCATAGGCATACCACACTCTCAAGAGCTCTTAGTACTTAAACAGTCTGTTGGGTCCTGAACCAGGGAAAGTGCACTTTCACCATTCATAAGGGCTACGTGGTTTCCTCAACATAAGGTCTGGACACAGAATCATAGAATTACGTATGACCTCTCTGTGAATCTAGCAGGGGGACAAGTAGGAAAATGATTCTCAAACACGAAGGAGAAGAGGAAAGAATAGCGTGGCTGAACAGAATACCATTATAAAGCCGTCATCTTTCTGCTTATTGCCATTTTGATGACACAGACCCACAGACCTACCTCCACTACAGACCGACTGAAGAACCTGTCTCTGTTGAGTTATGGGTCTGTAGTCAGTCTGCCCTTCCCTTCCATCTCTTGATGTTGAGATAACGAGCTTGTTCCTGTTTGGTGGATAGAGCAACCGGCGAGAGAGAAGGGACGTGTTGTGGACGTGCCCTGAGGTTAGACTAGAGGGTCGGATGGACTACATCAGTGTGCCTGTGTGTTTACCAGGCTAGCCCTGTCTCTGGCTGTAGTGCTGGGACGACCAGTCTAAACAGAATACCGTTAGGCCCTGTCTCTGGCTGTAGTGCTGGGACGACCAGTCTAAACAGAGTACGGTTAGGCCCTGTCTCTGGCTGTAGTGCTGGGACGACCAGTCTAAACAGAGTACCGTTAGGCCCTGTCTCTGGCTGTAGTGCTGGGACGACCAGTCTAAACAGAGTACCGTTAGGCCCTGTCTCTGGCTGTAGTGCTGGGACGACCAGTCTAAACAGAGTACCGTTAGGCCCTGGCTGTAGTGCTGGGACGACCAGTCTAAACAGAGAACCGTTAGTCCCTGTCTCTGGCTGTAGTGCTGGGACGACCAGTCTAAACAGAGTACCGTTAGGCCCTGTCTCTGACTGTAGTGCTGGGACGACCAGTCTAAACAGAGTACCGTTAGTCCCTGTCTCTGGCTGTAGTGCTGGGACGACCAGTCTAAACAGAGTACCGTTAGGCCCTGTCTCTGGCTGTAGTGCTGGGACGACCAGTCTAAACAGAGTACCGTTAGGCCCTGTCTCTGGCTGTAGTGCTGGGACGACCAGTCTAAACAGAGTACCGTTAGGCCCTGTCTCTGGCTGTAGTGCTGGGACGACCAGTCTAAACAGAGTACCGTTAGGCCCTGGCTGTAGTGCTGGGACGACCAGTCTAAACAGAGTACCGTTAGGCCCTGTCTCTGGCTGTAGTGCTGGGACGACCAGTCTAAACAGAGTACCGTTAGGCCCTGTCTCTGGCTGTAGTGCTGGGACAACCAGTCTAAACAGAGTACCGTTAGGCCCTGTCTCTGGCTGTAGTGCTGGGACGACCAGTCTAAACAGAGTACCGTTAGGCCCTGGCTGTAGTGCTGGGACGACCAGTCTAAACAGAGTACCGTTAGGCCCTGTCTCTGGCTGTAGTGCTGGGACGACCAGTCTAAACAGAGTACCATTAGGCCCTGTCTCTGGCTGTAGTGCTGGGACGACCAGTCTAAACAGAGTACCGTTAGGCCCTGTCTCTGGCTGTAGTGCTGGGACGACCAGTCTAAACAGAGTACCGTTAGGCCCTGGCTGTAGTGCTGGGACGACCAGTCTAAACAGAGTACCGTTAGGCCCTGGCTGTAGTGCTGGGACGACCAGTCTAAACAGAGTACCGTTAGGCCCTGGCTGTAGTGCTGGGACGACCAGTCTAAACAGAGTACCGTTAGGCCCTGGCTGTAGTGCTGGGACGACCAGTCTAAACAGAGTACCGTTAGGCCCTGGCTGTAGTGCTGGGACGACCAGTCTAAACAGAGTACCGTTAGGCCCTGGCTGTAGTGCTGGGACGACCAGTCTAAACAGAGTACCGTTAGGCCCTGGCTGTAGTGCTGGGATGACCAGTCTAAACAGAGTACCGTTAGGCCCTGTCTCTGGCTGTAGTGCTGGGACGACCAGTCTAAACAGAGTACCATTAGGCCCTGTCTCTGGCTGTAGTGCTGGGATGACCAGTCTAAACAGAGTACCGTTAGGCCCTGTCTCTGGCTGTAGTGCTGGGACGACCAGTCTAAACAGAGTACCGTTAGGCCCTGGCTGTAGTGCTGGGACGACCAGTCTAAACAGAGTACCGTTAGGCCCTGGCTGTAGTGCTGGGACGACCAGTCTAAACAGAGTACCGTTAGGCCCTGGCTGTAGTGCTGGGACGACCAGTCTAAACAGAGTACCGTTAGGCCCTGGCTGTAGTGCTGGGACGACCAGTCTAAACAGAGTACCGTTAGGCCCTGGCTGTAGTGCTGGAACGACCAGTCTAAACAGAGTACCGTTAGGCCCTGGCTGTAGTGCTGGGACGACCAGTCTAAACAGAGTACCGTTAGGCCCTGGCTGTAGTGCTGGGACGACCAGTCTAAACAGAGTACCGTTAGGCCCTGGCTGTAGTGCTGGGACGACCAGTCTAAACAGAGTACCGCTAGGCCCTGGCTGTAGTGCTGGGACGACCAGTCTAAACAGAGTACCGTTAGGCCCTGGCTGTAGTGCTGGGACGACCAGTCTAAACAGAATACCGTTAGGCCCTGGCTGTAGTGCTGGGACGACCAGTCTAAACAGAGTACCGTTAGGCCCTGGCTGTAGTGCTGGGACGACCAGTCTAAACAGAGTACCGTTAGGCCCTGGCTGTAGTGCTGGGACGACCAGTCTAAACAGAGTACCGTTAGGCCCTGGCTGTAGTGCTGGGACGACCAGTCTAAACAGAGTACCGTTAGGCCCTGGCTGTAGTGCTGGGACGACCAGTCTAAACAGAGTACCGTTAGGCCCTGGCTGTAGTGCTGGGACGACCAGTCTAAACAGAGTACCGTTAGGCCCTGGCTGTAGTGCTGGGACGACCAGTCTAAACAGAGTACCGTTAGGCCCTGGCTGTAGTGCTAGGACGACCAGTCTAAACAGAGTACCGTTAGGCCCTGGCTGTAGTGCTGGGACGACCAGTCTAAACAGAGTACCGTTAGGCCCTGGCTGTAGTGCTGGGACGACCAGTCTAAACAGAGTACAGTTAGGCCCTGGCTGTAGTGCTGGGACGACCAGTCTAAACAGAGTACCGTTAGGCCCTGGCTGTAGTGCTGGGACGACCAGTCTAAACAGAGTACTGTTAGGCCCTGGCTATAGTGCTGGGACGACCAGTCTAAACAGAGTACCGTTAGGCCCTGGCTGTAGTGCTGGGACGACCAGTCTAAACAGAGTACCGTTAGGCCCTGGCTGTTTGGGGATGGGATGGAGGGCTAAATGACTTACAGATGGACTTCTCATACACACAGCATGGGTCCCAAATGGCACCCTATTTCATATAGTGCACTACTTTTGACTAGAGCCCTATGGCCCCTGGCCAAATGTAGTACACTCTAAAGGGAATAGGCTACCATTTGGGACACAGACACAAACAGCAGAGCATATAGGGACCATGGCGTGTTGAGGGGCTGTATTCAGCATACTTCTCTAATTGAGATATCATTACAAGGGGAGAACATTCCTCTGTGTATACGCCTACTGCTAATATGTAGGATATATTTGTTATACTTGCACTAATAAAGTGTACACAGCAGCCAACCGCAAATCCTGATTTATGGTCCATATACTTTGAGTAAGGCCAATAATGATGTTGGGTACAGAGACATGTATGGACATGTCTGGAGGGTGTGTTAGACCAGGGATGCTGCTGCTGCTTTCAACACTGCAGACTTTTGATGTCTATACCTTCAAAGCATCCTCTATGAGAGCTTTTGACTAACCCTGACCAAACACATCTGATTACGGTAGGAAATGGGATAAACGTGGAAAAGGACTAAACAGTGTTTCTCAGGGCTCCCTTAAGTTGTTGGTCTTCCATGGAGCTTGTTGTTTCTGTATTTGTCAGGGATGCCGTCTGACAGAAAGATAACAGACTGTCACGTCTTGCAATCTGTCTTCATCCCCATTCCGTCTGGAGAATTCAACCCAATGCTGTGCTGCCTCTTCCTTTCCAAAGGAGTTGGAGAAAGCCAGAGAGAGCCTTTAGGCTGGATGTGTTGTCCCTGTCTGTGTTCCATAAATCACTGTCTGTCAGAGTACAGGGCCCAGGCATTAACACAGTATAACTCACCATCACACCCACCACTCAAACACTTCACAACTTTCACCCCCACTAAGATTGATGCTCCCAATGTGTGTGTGTGTGTGTGTGTGTGTGTGTGTGTGTGTGTGTGTGTGTGTGTGTGTGTGTGTGTGTGTGTGTGTGTGTGTGTGTGTGTGTGTGTGTGTGTGTGTGTGTGTGTGTGTGTGTGTGTGTGTGTGTGTGTGTGTGTGTGTGTGTGTGTGTGTGTGTGTGTGTGTGCGTGTGTGTATGTGTATGTGTGATTAATTCTTCCTGGACTGATGTGCTGGTAAAACTGGGACAAGGAAACTCTGAAGGCTCCACACACACATCTACATACAGCCAGTCAGAGAGCAGAGCAGTAGAGACACATCTACATACAGCCAGTCAGAGAGCAGAGCAGTAGAGACACATCTACATACAGCCAGTCAGAGAGCAGAGCTGTAGGGACACATCTACATACAGCCAGTCAGAGAGCAGAGCAGTAGAGACACATCTACATACAGCCAGTCAGAGAGCAGAGCAGTAGAGGCACATCTACATACAGCCAGTCAGAGAGCAGAGCAGTAGAGACACATCTACATACAGCCAGTCAGAGAGCAGAGCAGTAGAGACACATCTACATACAGCCAGTCAGAGAGCAGAGCTGTAGGGACACATCTACATACAGCCAGTCAGAGAGCAGAGCAGTAGAGACACATCTACATACAGCCAGTCAGAGAGCAGAGCAGTAGAGACACATCTAAATATAACATACAGCCAGTCAGAGAGCAGAGCAGTAGAGACACATCTACATACAGCCAGTCAGAGAGCAGAGCAGTAGAGACACATCTACATACAGCCAGTCAGAGAGCAGAGCTGTAGGGACACATCTACATACAGCCAGTCAGAGAGCAGAGCAGTAGAGACACATCTACATACAGCCAGTCAGAGAGCAGAGCAGTAGGGACACATCTACATACAGCCAGTCAGAGAGCAGAGCAGTAGAGACACATCTACATACAGCCAGTCAGAGAGCAGAGCAGTAGAGACACATCTACATACAGCCAGTCAGAGAGCAGAGCAGTAGAGACACATCTACATACAGCCAGTCAGAGAGCAGAGCAGTAGAGACACATCTACATACAGCCAGTCAGAGAGCAGAGCAGTAGAGACACATCTACATACAGCCAGTCAGAGAGCAGAGCAGTAGAGACACATCTACATACAGCCAGTCAGAGAGCAGAGCAGTAGAGACACATCTACATACAGCCAGTCAGAGAGCAGAGCAGTAGGGACACATCTACATACAGCCAGTCAGAGAGCAGAGCAGTAGAGACACATCTACATACAGCCAGTCAGAGAGCAGAGCAGTAGAGACACATCTACATACAGCCAGTCAGAGAGCAGAGCAGTAGAGACACATCTACATACAGCCAGTCAGAGAGCAGAGCAGTAGAGACACATCTACATACAGCCAGTCAGAGAGCAGAGCAGTAGGGACACATCTACATACAGCCAGTCAGAGAGCAGAGCAGTAGAGACACATCTACATACAGCCAGTCAGAGAGCAGAGCAGTAGAGACACATCTACATACAGCCAGTCAGAGAGCAGAGCAGTATAGCTCTCATTGTCTGTTGATGTTTAGTGTTGAGAAAGAGGGGAGAGGGAAATAGTGGCTGGCTGGCGCTACGCATCACAAATCAAAAAGATGTAGGATCTTCATTTGAGCCAGTTTGCTACAGCAGGAAAATAATCCTGCAGCAACAGGAAATGTAAATTATTATGTGGATTACAATTAATATAACTTTTTTTGTAGGGGTTGATACATGTTTTGTAGGGGTTGATACATTTTTTGTAGGGGTTGATACATTTTTTGTAGGGGTTGATACATTTTTTGTAGGGGTTGATACATTTTTGGGGGAAAATCAAGTCTGAAACCTCACACACTACAAGTTTGACATTTCCTGCATTGCAGGAAAGTTGTCCTGCAACAGGGGTGATCAAATGAAGATCAAATGAAGATCTGTAGTGGTGGTTGGAGGCAGACCAAGAATGGACGAAGAGAAGCCAGGGGAGGAGTTGCATACACACTGACAGGCACACACAACACACACTGAAAGTATTTGGTATTAAATATACTTAAGCATCAAAAGTAAATTAAATTGCTAGGATACACTTACGTATCAAAAGCAAAAGTATAAATCATTTCACATTCCTTATATTAGGCAAACCAGACAGCACATGTTTTACTTGGATTTTGTTAGGGAGAGCAAGGTGCACACTCCAACACTCACACATCATTTACAAACCAAGCATGTGTGTTTAGTGAGTCCTCCAGGTCAGAGGCAGTAGGGATGACCAGGGGTGTTCTGTTGATAAGTGTGTAGCCTAGCGTAGCCTAGTGGTTAGAGCGTTGGACTAGTAACCGTTGGACTAAAGGTACAAATATGTCGTTCTGCCCCTGAACAGGCAGTTAACCCACTGTTCCCAGGCTGTCATTGAAAATAAGAATTTGTTCTTAACTGACTTGCCTGGTTAAATAAAGGTACAATTTAAAAAATAATAATTAAATTGGGCCATTTTCCCATCCTGCTAAGCATTCAACATGTAACAAGTACTTTTAGGTGTCAAATAAAATGTACAGAGTAAAAAGTACATTATCTTCTTTATGAATGTAGTGAAGTAAAAGTAGGACTAGGGCTGAGGGCTGAGGACTGAGGACTGAGGCTGAGGACTGAGGGCTCGGGCTGAGGCGGGTGGAGGGAGAGTAGATAAGGAAAAGTCAAACAATGAGATGGACCTGGCCAGGCTGCCTCTGGAGCAGCAGAGTGGAGAGAGGAGGAATGTGCCAAGGCACGGACAGACAGAGGGTGGGCCATTGGGTTCATCCACCTGCCTGCCGGGGGCACTGCACAAACCCGTCAAAACAAATGTTTCACATGACTACAACTATAATAAGAGAGGACGTACACACAGTCAAGCAAGTTGGCGCTCTGAGTATCATGCTTTTACTGCCGTTTTTCAGTTCTGCTGTGTGGAATTGGTCACCATGGCAACTCTACTAGGAGTCATGCAAAACACTTTTCATATTGTACTCGGGGAGCATGCAGTGATTGGAGACACATTTGCTTTGGGGGCTTTGGGTTCCTCACAACAGGCTGCTGCTGCTGCCTGCTGCTCTGAACAGCTGTTTCACCTGAATCAGTCTGCTAATTAGGAACCTTCGGTTTCACTTTACGTTTCTGTCAGATTGCTTTGCTGTGTGACACAGGATGTAAGAGGGACAGCGAGTGTGTTTTATAAATGTGGGTTTATGTTACCAATCAGGAGATTGTGATCACAACATGCACAGACAGCAAATGGGCCAGAACTCAATATGTGGTGGAGTGAGTCTCTCCTTTACCCTCCTGTAGGGTTAGTCTTTAGTTCAGGATCATTTCACTCTTGTCAATACCAGAGGTCTTGGAGAGCTGTGTCCTTTCACTCATGCATTATAGTAGACATGGAGCCATGAGCCAAAGTCAATGCCTATAGCAAAAACCATAATAGTATGGAGAAAAGTATTAAACTCCACACACACAAACACACACACACACATACACTTTCTCTCCCTTTCTCTCTCAGTTTAAAGAGAACCAGAGACCTCTGAATGACAGGCAGCTTAATGGCTCCCATTCCAGCCGTATTGTCATCCTGTGAGACTTCCCTGAGCAGAAAAACACCAGAATCAGATGATTCCCCACGTGAGTGAAAGGCTTCACACATGCTGATAGTCACAGCACTGCAGTGGCACCGCATCCGGCCCACAGGCTCCAGTCAGACCAACTAACGCTGGCACAACATGGTCCCTGGTGGGCAATGACTGGGCATTAGGCAGGCATCACGTGGTGGCACTGCCCTGCCTGGTCTCTGCCTAGTGGGACACGCCTGGTTACAGCACAGGTCTCCATAACACAGCTGCTGCCTATTGGCTGTGATCCACTGAGATCCAGAGGGCTCTGTGTGTGAGTGTGTGTGTGTGTGTGTGTGTGTGTGTGTGTGTGTGTGTGTGTGTGTGTGTGTGTGTGTGTGTGTGTGTGTGTGTGTGTGTGTGTGTGTGTGTGTGTGTGTGTGTGTGTGTGTGTACATGCGCGTGCGTGTGTGTGTGTGTGTGTGTGTGTGTGTGTGTGTGTGTGTGTGTGTGTGTGTGTGTGTGTGTGTGTGTGTGTACATGCGCGTGCGTGTGTGTGTGTGTGTGTGTGTGTGTGTGTGTGTGTGTGTGTGTGCGTGCGTGCGTGCGTGCGTGCGTGTGTGCGTGCGTGTGTGTGTGTGTGTGTGTGTGTGCGTGTGTGTGTGTGTGTGCGTGCGTGCGTGCTCTCTCCCTTCTAGCTGGTATTAGAAATGCCTTTTTAAAACCTCCATGTTCTCCTTTGGAATCATAAACACAAGTCATAACCCACTGTCGTCACAAGTCAACTTGTTGTTGTAGAGGACAGAGGGTATAGGGTCGTTGGCATGGAAACACCTTGCGTGTCACGTACACACTGGCAAGCAGCAGATTACAACTAAGAGATTAGGAGTGTTTAACGTCTCGATGGACCGTAACCAGCCATAACATACTCTGTTGAAGAAAACCCACATGAGAAAATACTACAGTTTACAATAGAATACTGCAGTACGAACTGCGTTTTTTGGGGTATATGTACTTTACTTTACTATTTATATTTCTTTGTTTTCATTTTACTTCACTACATTCTTAAAGAAAATAATGTACCTTTTCCTGGTTAGAGCGTTGGACTAGTAACAAATCTGTCGTTCTGCCCCTGAACAGGCAGTTAACCCACTGTTCCTAGGCCGTCATTGAAAATAAGAATTTGTTCTTAACTGACTTGCCTAGTTAAATAAAGGTCAAATATATATTTTTTAAAGAATTCCTCCATAAATTTTCTCTTAACCCCAAAAGTACTCTTTACATTTTAAATGCTTAGCAGGACATGAACATTTTCCAATTTACGCACTTATCAAGAGAACATCCCTAATAATCCCTACATGCTTCTGATCTGACGGACTCACTAAACACAAATTCTTAGTTTGTAAATTAAGTGTTGGAGTGAGCCTCTGGCTATTTCTTGGAAAAACAAGAAAATGGTGCTGTCTGGTTTGCTTAATATAAGTCATTTTAAATTATTTGCAAAACACAACATTCATTTATATAGTATATACTATAGTTTTCTTTGACTACAGTATTTATAAACACATCAAAAAAAGAAACACACTCTCACTGTCAACTGCGTTTATTTTCAGCAAACTTAACATGTGTAAATATTTGTATGAACATAACAAGATTCAACAACTGAGACATAAACTGAACAAGTTCCACAGACATGTTGTCACGGCCGTCGTCGGAATGAGACCAAGGTGCAGCGTGGTTTCTTTTATTTGTTAAAATGTCGCCAACAAAACAAGAAATAACAAAAACGACAGTGACGCTTACAAAGGCTATAGTGCCCCTAACAAAGACAACTTCCCACTCTGAAAGGAGGGAAAATGGGCTACTTAAGTATGATTCCCAATCAGAGACAACGATAGACAGCTGTCCCTGATTGAGAACCAAAACATATAAACACAAAAAACATAGAAATCAGAACATAGAATGCCCACCCAAATCACACCCTGACCAAACCAAATAGAGACATAAAAAGGCTCTCTAAGGTCAGGGCGTGACACATGTGACTAACAGAAATGGAATAATGGGTCCCTGAACAAAGGGGGGGTCAAAATCAAAAGTAACAGTCAGTATCTGGTGTGGCCACCAGCTGCATTAAGTACTGCAGTGCATCTCCTCCTCATGGACTGCACCAGATTTGCCAGTTCTTGCTGTGAGATGTTACCCCACTATTCCACCAAGGCACCTGCAACTTCCCGGACATTTCTGGGGGGAATGGCCCTAGCCCTCACCCTCCGATCCAACAGGTCCCAGATGTGCTCAATGAGATTGAGATCCGGGCTCTTCGCTGGCCATGGCAGAACACTGACATTCCTGTCTTGCAGGGAATCACGCACAGAACAAGCAGTATGGCTGGTGGCATTGTCATGCTGGAGGGTCATGTCAGGATGAGCCTGCAGAAAGTGTACCAAATGAGTGAGGAGGATGTCTTCCCTGTAACGCACAGCATTGAGATTGCCTGCAATGACAACAAGCTCAGTCCGATGATGCTGTGACACACTGCCCCAGACCCACCACTTCCAAATCGATTCCGCTCAAGAGTACAGGCCTCGGTGTAACGCTCATTCCATCAACGATACATGCAAATCCGACCACAAAACCACGACTCGTCAGTGAAGAGCACTTTTTGCCAGTCCTGTCTGGTCCAGCGACGGTGGGTTTGTGCCCATAGGCGACGTTGTTGCCGGTGATGTCTGGTGAGGACCTGCCTTACAACAGGCCTACAAGCCCTGAGTCCAGCCTCTCTCAGCCTATTGCGGACAGTCTGAGCACTGATGGAGGGATTGTAAGTTCCTGGTGTAACTCTGGCAGTTGTTGTTGCCATCCTGTACCTGTTCTGCAGGTGTGATGTTTGGATGTGCCGATCCTGTGCAGGTGTTGTTACACTTGGTCTGCCACTGTGAGGATGATCAGCTGTCCATCCTGTTTCCCTGTAGCGCAGTGTCTTAGGCATCTCATAGTACGGACATTGCAATTTATTGCCCTGACCACATCTCCAGTCCTCATGCGTCCTTGCAGCATGCCTAAGGCACGTTTGGTGTTTTTCAGAGTCAGTAGAAAGGCCTCTTTAGTGTCCTAAGTTTTCATAACTGTGACCTTAATTGCCTACCATCTGTAAGCTGTTAGTGTCTTAACAACCGCTCCACAGGTGCATGTTCATTAATTGTTTTATGTTTCGTTGAACAAGCATGGGAAACAGTGTTTAAACCCTTTACAATGAAGATCTGTGAAGTTATTTGGATTTTTACAAATTATCTTTGAAAGACAGTGTCCTGAAAAAGGCACGTTTACTATAGTTAACTGCAAATACTACAGTATACGACAGTAAAGGGACTTAAATCCGCAAAACCACTACATTGAATTCTACAGTTTAGTCTGCAAAAACACTTAGAAAATACAATAGTATTTATTTATGTGGGAATCCATTATGCACGTACACACACAAGCACTCACACACAAAGTTACCTCATGACACACTCATGAACGCACACACACACACACACACACACATACAAAGATCGCAAATCCACGCACACACACACACACACGCACACGCACACACACACACACACACACACACACACACACACACACACACACACACACACACACACACACACACACACACACACACACACACAAAGAACGGGGAGGAATAAACCTGTTTTTACCTTGTCCTCCAGGCGGACCAGTCTGGCTCCCACAGTGTAGTATTCTTTATCTACACCTTTCTCTGAAAAACAACACACACATTTCCCTTCATTCAAACACTGGCCTCGCTATTGTGGTGGGTGGTACAATCTCAATCATCATTGGTGGGGGCAACACAAGGCAAGCAAAAGATCCTGGTCTATTCCTATAGGGTCAATAGCGAGACTTGCTGTAACTGAATTCTCTGAGGTCATTGCTGGTATCAGATGTCACAAGGCCTAGGGGAAGGTAGATAGCAGGAGTGGAGACTAAAGGGGGTCCGTTCAACCATTGTTTCTCAACTACAAGCCAATTTACATCTAACTGCCATGAGACAAGACCAATAACCTATTGTACCCAACAGCCCATGGTACTCATTAATTTTCCTAATTTAATCATCTTAAATTACCCCCTATTAGTCTGAGGCCCGCACCCAACCCTAACCCGCAAATATAGAAAATGCGCTATGGACTACAGTCAATTTTTTGAGAAGGGGTGCAGGATTGTTTTGGGGCCTGAGATAGATATGTTTCTGCTTATAATTTTTGACATTTTGTTAGGCTATTTGTTAGTCAACTTGTCTTTAATTAGATACATGTAACTTCTCTTCTGTCATTATGTTGCTTTAGAAGACTCAATAAACCCTTGCTCAACAGAACAATGTAATAGATCGATAAAATGAATGCTTCAATCTAGTTACATCTGTACATTTTTCTCTGTCATCTCTCACGGAGCAAATACATTTAGGGACTGGGGAGAAAATACAATGATGCAACAACAACAAAACAGGAAGGATGTTCAGATTAAAATGTCCAGATGACATCAGTTTGACGGGTGATAAGGAAAAAGAAAGCTGTGAAAACAACTCAACCCCTAAATGTTTCTGAGAGGATTTCACTTCAGGTTCATTTTATGTGGTTGAAATACTAGCAGCTTTTATGATGCTTGTATGATGAAGACAGCACCTCTACAGATGATATCTAGCTGAGCATTGCATTCTTTCAAGATGCAGAAATAAATGAATCACATTTCTCCACTGCTGTTCCCAAGTCCAAATTTTGCCTACATTTGGTGTATCATTTTACTGAAAGAAATGCTTAATTCCGCAGGAAATAATATAAAGGCAATGTGAGAGGTTACAGTCATTATCCAGATTTCAGTTTCCATTTAACCCATCTGAACAGGCTACAGTTCCCTTGACATCCCATAGGCCTATTTGAAGTCCCGTCTTGTGACTGTCAAATTTGTATAGCGCCTCACAATCACGACACATAACATAGCCCGCACTCTTATCATCCTCTTTTACCATTTAACCAAATCTTATCCAAACATGATTTTGTCTCTTTCGTCTTATTGAATTCAACTTCTAGAATTCCCTTTTTGCCTCCGTGAATTGACATTAACTATTTCTGCCAGTTTCCAAAAGCATTACTCGTCCACGCCCCCCACCCCCTCTTGGGTTGTGCCGTGGCGGAGATCTTTGTGGGCTATACTCGGCCTTGTCTCAGGATGGTAAGTTGGTGGTTGAAGATATCCCTCTAGTGGTGTGGGGGCTGTGGGTGGTGTTATATCCTTCCTGTTTGGCCCTGTCCGGGGGTATCATCGGATGGGGCCACAGTGTCTCCTGACCCCTCCTGTCTCAGCCTCCAGTATTTATGCTGCAGTAGTTTATGTGTCGGGGGGCTAGGGTCAGTTTGTTATATCTGGAGTACTTCTCCTGTCTTATCCGGTGTCCTGTGTGAATTTAAGTATGCTCTCTCTAATTCTCTCTTTCTTTCTCTCTCTCTGAGGACCTGAGCCCTAGGACCATGCCTCAGGACTACCAGGCATGATGACTCCTTGCTGTCCCCAGTCCACCTGGCCGTGCTGCTGCTCCAGTTTCAACTGTTCTGCCTGCTATTATTATTAGTTGACCATGCTGGTCATTTATGAACATTTGAACATCTTGGCCATGTTCTGTTATAATCTCCACCCGGCACAGCCAGAAGAGGACTGGCCACCCCTCATAGCCTGGTTCCTCTTTAGGTTTCTTCCTAGGTTTTCGCCTTTCTAGGGAGTTTTTCCTAGCCAACATGCTTCAACACCTGCATTGCTTGCTGTTTGGGGGTTTAGGCTGGGTTTCTGTACAGCATTTTGAGATATCAGCTGATGTACGAAGCGCTATATAAATACATTTGATTTGATTTGATTACTTGTTGATTAGCTGTGTAGGCTACTTGGCGTGTGTACAGTTAAGTCCTAAAGTTTAGGCTGGTGCACTAATACCAGATAGACTAAAATAATGAAAGAAAACATCAATTGCACAAGAAAGATCCATTTATGGATTTTGTAAGGTATTTTTAAAATCTTTATTCAATCCGCCCACCATCCACCCACCCTTCAGCCACACAATATTTAATGACCCTAAACCCATCTACCCACCCTTCAGCCACACACTATGTAATGACCCTAAACCCATCTACCCACCCTTCAGTCACACAATATTTAATGACCCTAAACCCGTCTACCCACCCTTCAGCCACACAATATTTAATGATCCTAAACCCATCTACCCACCCTTCAGCCACACAATATTTAATACCCTAAACCCATCTGCCCACCCTTCAGCCACACAATATTTAATGACCCTAAACCCGTCTACCCACCCTTCAGCCACACAATATTTAATGACCCTAAACCCATCTACCCACCCTTCAGCCACACAATATTTAATGACCCTAAACCCGTCCGCCCCGCGGATATAAACGCGGGGACTGCAGGTTCATCATTACACACCATGTAAAGAAACCCAGAGTACACAGACACCACCCCTGTCTCACACGCACACACACACACACACACACACACACACACACACACACACACACACACACACACACACACACACACACACACACACACACACACACACACACACACACACACACACACACACACACACACACACACACAACCCCTCCCCCCACTTCCTTACTAAGGGGCCCCTAATGCAAATAGGTCTTAGTCATGCAGTGAGTTCCTATAAACATAACAGCAGTAGATCAGTGTAATGGGGCTCCATCCTAGGGCCAGAGCAGACTCAGTCTAAGGCTTTGGACTTGGGGGAAGTGGGCTGTGTGTTTGGCAGGCTGACTGCGCTAGTTTTATACTGTATGGCTGGTTTGGTTGTTATGGACGTGGAGTGTGTCATGTAGTATGTGCGTGTGTGCGTGTGTGCGCGTGTGCGTGTGTGTGTGTGTGTGTGTGTGTGTGTGTGTGTGTGTGTGTGTGTGTGTGTGTGTGTGTGTGTGTGTGTGTGTGTGTGTGTGTGTGTGTGTGTGTGTGTGTGTGTGTGTGGAGAACACGTGGAAGTACGCTAAGCTTCTCAGCTGGATTCCTAATCCAATACCAGGGCCAATCAAGAAAGTGTTTAACCATGTTAGATCCCCCGTTAGCTTCCTGGGTCAGCCAAGACATGTTAACATCCAGGTGGAGTTGGAGGAGAAGGGAGGAGGAGGAGGAAGAGGAGGTGGAAGAGAGAGATGGAGAAGAGGAGGAAGATGGTGGTACACAGAGCAGGGGGAGGAGGAGGAGAAGAAGCAGAGAAGGAGGAAGAGGAGTAGAGGGGGAGACGGGTTGTGCATACAAATACTAGTGTGTGTGTGTGTACCCAAACACACAAATCCAAACATACACACACAAACTATGTATACACTCTATACACACTACGTGTACACACTAAACACACCAGGGATCTCTTGGCAGAATATTTAGTCTAGTCTATTCAGCCTTATCATGGTGCCTGTTTGTCTCTGTTTGTGAGATGTATATAACATTAGGGGGCACAGTGAGGAGTGACAAGAGTTCATGAGTATCCTCAAGTAGGTTTTACCTGCCAGAAACATTCCTGGTTTCCCCAACGTATGGTCCAGTCTGGGGACAAGAAGGAGCACAAGACAGACACGTTAGGGAAAACTTTGGACAAAGCTTTGCAGCATTGGTTAGTGTTTTATGTCTGTGACAGAAAAGTGGAAGGAAATAAATATAGATGAAGCAAGAGAGTGAAAGAAAGAGAGAGACGGACAAAGAGAGAGAGGGGAAGATGGAAAGAAAGAGAGGAAGAAGGAAAGATCGAAAGAGAGAGGAAGTTTACATACACTTAGGTTGGAGTCATTAAATCTTGTTTTTCAACCACTCCACAAATGTATTGTTAACAAACTATAGTTTTGGCAAGTCGGTTAGGAC
The DNA here is from genome assembly GCF_023373465.1 of Oncorhynchus keta. Classification (NCBI taxonomy): domain Eukaryota; kingdom Metazoa; phylum Chordata; class Actinopteri; order Salmoniformes; family Salmonidae; genus Oncorhynchus; species Oncorhynchus keta. Next base: position 32,508,009 of record NC_068446.1, on the reverse strand, counting down.
ATCTACTTTGTGCATGACACAAGTCATTTTTCCAACAATTGTTTACAGACAGATTATTTCACTTATAATTCACTGTATCACAATTCCAGTGGGTCAGAAGTTTACATACACTAAGTTGACTGTGGCTTTAAACAGCTTGGAAAATTCCAGAAAATGATATCATGGCTTTAGAAGCTTCTGATAGGATAATTGACATCATTTGAGTCAATTGGAGGCGTACCTGTGGATGTATTTCAAGGCCTACCTTCAATCTCACTGCCTCTTTGCTTGACATCATGGGAAAATCAAAAGAAATCAGCCAAGACCTCAGCCAAGACCTTTTTTTAAACCTCCACAAGTCTGGTTAATTCTTGAGAGCAATTTCCAAACGCCTGAAGGTACCATGTTCATCTGTACAAACAATAGCATAAACACCATGGGACCACGCACCCATCATACCGCTCAGGAAGGAGGCACGTTCTGTCTCCTAGAGATAAACATACTTTGGTGCGAAAAGTGCAAATCAATCCCAGAACAACAGCAAAGGACCTTATGAAGATGCTGGAGGAAACAGGTAGTATCTATATCCACATTAAAACGAGTCCTATATCGACATAACCTGAAAGGCCGCTCAGCAAGGAAGAAGCCACTGCTCAAAAACAGCCATAAAAAAGCCAGACTGCGGTTTGCAACTGCACATGGGAACAAAGATCGAGACTTGTCCTCTGGTCTGTTGAAACAAAAATAGAACTGTTTGGGCATAATGACCATTGTTATGTTTGGAGAAAAAAGGTGGGGGGGCTTTCAAGCCAAAGAACACCATCCCATGGGGGTGGCAGCATCATGTTGTGGGGGTGCTTTGCTGCAGGACGGACTGGTGCACTTCACAAAATAGATAGCATCATGAGAAGGAAAATTATGTGGATATATTGAAGCAACATCTCAATACTTCAGTCAGGAAGTTAAAGCTTGGTCACAAATGGGTCTTCCAAATGGACAATGACCCCAAGCATACTTCCAAAGTTGTGGCAAAATGGCTTAAGGACAACAAAGTCAAGGTATTGGAGTGGCCATCACAAAGCCCTGATCTCAATCATTTTGAAAATTTGTGGGCAGAACTGAAAAAGCCTGTGCAAGCAAGGAGGCCTACAAACCTGACTCAGTTACACCAACTCTTTCAAGAGGAATGGGCCAAAATTCACCAAACTTATTGTGGGAAGCTTGTAGAAGGCTCCCCGAAACGGTTGACCCAAGTTAAACAATATAAAGGCAATGCTACCAAATACTAATTGAGTGTATGTAAACTTCTGTCCCACTGGGAATGTGATGAAAGAAATAACAGCTGAAATAAATCATTCTCTCTCTACTATTATTCTGACATTTCACATTCTTAAAATGAAGTGGTGATACTAACTGACCTAAGACAGTGAGTTTTTACTCTGATTAAATGTCAGGAATTGCGAAAAACTGAGTTTAAATGTAGTTGGCTAAGGTGTATGTAAACTTCCGACTTCAACTGTATGATTTTTTACATACACGTTAGAGTCACATTTGGGTATGTCTCTCAGTTTTCTCCTATCACAGCCATTCAACTCTTCAACTGTTTTAAAGTCGCCATTGGCCTAATGGTGAAATCCCTGAGTGGTTTCCTTCCTCTCCGGCAACTGAGTTAGGAAGGATGCCTATATATTTGTAGTGACTGGGTGTGTTGATACACCATCCAAAGTGTAACTAATAACTTCACTATGCTCAAAGGGATATTCAATGTCTTTTTTTTACCCATCTACCAATAGGTGCCTTTATATGTGAGGCATTGGAAAATCTCCCTGGTCTTTGTGGTTGAATCTTTGTTTGAAATTCACTGCTCGACTGAGGGACCTTACAGATAATTGTATATGTGTGGTACATAGAGGAGGTAGTCATTCAAAAATAATTTTAAACGCTATTATTGCACACAGAGTGAGTTCATGCAACTTATGTGACAAATCTCTACTCCTGAATTTATGTAGGCTTGCCATAACAAATGGGTTGAATAATTATTGACAAAATGTTCAGCTATTCATTTTTTATTTATTTGTAAACATTTCTAAAAACCTAATTCCGTTTTGACATTATGGGTTATTGTGTGTAGGTCAGTAACACAACATCTCAATTGAATCCATTTCAAATTCAGGCTGTAAGACAAGAACATGTGGAAAAAGTCAAGGGGTGTGAATACTTTCTGAAGACACTGTATCCACTCTATAACAAGAAGTATGTATATATTCCTGCTTATCACGCCTACACTGACACTTTGTTTACTGTTATTATCACTTCTCCTACAACCAGTCACTTTCTCCTAATCCCCCTCCTACATGTACTGTACATATCTACCTCAAACTACTCCAGTATCCAGCACATTGTACATTTGGTATTGGTACTGACCCTGTATTTAGTGTTTTCTTTATTATATCTATATATTTTGTATTAGTTATACTATTTTGATATTGATTACTACACTGTTGGGTTTTAGGTTTTATTTATTCACAACAAAGAAAAGAAATGAAAGACAGTACAGATAAAAAAAACTTGTAAAAACAGTGTGCAGGTGAGGTTGGAATCCCAAAAGGGCACTGTTGGGTGGAGCTGGCAAGTTAAGCATTTCACTGTACTTGTGCATGTGACACTACTACCTTGAGAGAGTGTAATGCTTCTTTTTTCCACTTTTTTTTCAGGGAGTGAATACATTTAATTAATTAATAAACAAAACAAGAAACACAACTGGGGAAGAAACTTAAGGACAATGATAACTGGGGAAGAAACCTAAGGACAATGATAACTGGGGAAGAAACCTAAGGACAATGATAACTGGGGAAGAAACCTAAGGACAATGACAACTGGGGAAGAAACCTAAGGACAATGATAACTGGGGAAGAAACCTAAGGACAATGACAACTGGGGAAGAAACCTAAGGACAATGATAACTGGGGAAGAAACTTAAGGACAATGATAACTGGGGAAGAAACTTAAGGACAATGATAACTGGGGAAGAAACCTAAGGACAATGATACCCGGGGAAGAAACCTAAGGACAATGACAACTGGGGAAGAAACCTAAGGACAATGACAACTGGGGAAGAAACTTAAGGACAATGATACCTGGGGAAGAAACCTAAGGACAATGACAACTGGGGAAGAAACCTAAGGACAATGACAACTGGGGAAGAAACTTAAGGACAATGATACCTGGGGAAGAAACCTAAGGACAATGACAACTGGGGAAGAAACCAAAGGACAATGACAACTGGGGAAGAAACTTAAGGACAATGATAACTGGGGAAGAAACCTAAGGACAATGACAACTGGGGAAGAAACCAAAGGGAGGGACATGTAAAGGGCAGGTAATCAAGGAGGTGATGGAGTCCAGGTGTGCGCGTAACCTTCCCAAGTTCTCTCACGTCACCCCGCTCCTCCGCTCTCTCCACTGGCTTCCAGTTGAAGCTCGCATCCGCTACAAGACCATGGTGCTTGCCTACAGAGCTGTGAGGGGAACGGCACCTCAGTACCTCCAGGCTCTGATCAGGCCCTACACCCAAACAAGGGCACTGCGTTCATCCACCTCTGGCCTGCTCGCCTCCCTACCACTGAGGAAGTACAGTTCCCGCTCAGCCCAGTCAAAACTGTTCGCTGCTCTGGCCCCCCAATGGTGGAACAAACTCCCTCACGACGCCAGGACAGCGGAGTCAATCACCACCTTCCGGAGACACCTGAAACCCCACCTCTTCAAGGAATACCTAGGATAGGGTAAGTAATCCTTCTCACCCCCCCCCCCCTAAAAGATTTAGATGCACTATTGTAAGTGGCTGTTCCACTGGATGTCATAAGGTGTATGCACCAATTTGTAAGTCGCTCTGGATAAGAGCGCCTGCTAAATGACTTAAATGTAATGTAAATGTAGGAGTGCACCCTAACAAGCAGACTGGTGACCTAGAGGGGGAGGGTGAGCACATGTGACAGTCCCCCTTCCCCAATGCGCGGCTCCTGCCGCAGGACGCCGACCAGGAGTGGACATGTCACCTCTGCTAAGGTGCGGGAACCTGTCGATCCGGCTGAGGCGTGGGAGCATGACGACCTAGAGCGTCGGAGAGAGAGCATATGTGACAGTACCCCCTCCCTAGCGCGTTCGTCTCCAGCCACAGGATGTCAACCAAAGAGATGATCTCGGGGATCCAGAGCGGACCGGTCACCTCCGCTGAGGCGCATACCGGCTAAGACCTCCTGGTTGCCTCGGTCGAGGCCCGGGAACCTTCACAGCTGAGGCTTGTCAGGTTGCACTCTCTGATGCTTCCCTTTGTTGAGTCGTCATTCTGTAACGATGTTGCTGTTCGTGTTTCTTGTTTTGTTCATTTATTAATTAAATGTATTAACTCCCTGAACTTGCTTCCCGACTTTCAGAGAGAGAGAGAGAGAGAGAGAGAGAGAGAGAGAGAGAGAGAGAGAGAGAGAGAGAGAGAGAGAGAGAGAGAGAGAGTAAATAAAAAGAAGAGAGTGAGTCAGTGGCCCACCTCCTCTGTAGCTCCTTAATGCGGACCATCATGGTGAGGTGTCCCTGGTTGTACTGCTCCATCACATCCCTCACGTCGTACGGTTTCCTCGCTTGCTGTGGAGTATGAATATTGTATTGTAGTAACATGCGCAACACACACAGCACATTGTCACCCATGGAAATCCCTAGGGAAACCCCTAGGCCAACACAGTGCTTTGTTATTGCAGTGTACATTGACGATGAGGAAGCCAAGTTGTTTTGCGTGAGGATGATGCTATCTTCTGACTAAGGCTGCATCGTCCCTGTGATGGCCCTGTGATGGCCCTGTGATGGCCCTGTGATGGCCCTGTGACGGCCCTAGTATAGTTTTTACAGAGAAGCTAATCACCTACAAATAATTAAGTAATGAGAAGATGGTTGAACGTGAAGACTGAAGCAATGGCCTGGGTTTGTTGGAGACTGTTGGAGACTACAACCACAGTCAGATCATAAATAGAGTTGTTGTTGACTAAAGGCCATGCGAGGTCATTCGGTGGTAGGTGCTTAGTCTTCTGCAGCTGTGCAGTGAGAGACTCTAGCCACAGAGCCTGAGATGAACAGGGTTCCCATGATACTGAGGCTGAACTGACGACAGGACAGACACAGATGTGCAGGTGCAAGTTGCAGTCTCAAACAGACACACGTACATTGTTAACGCACACACTGCGTACATGCGCATGCACGCACACCTACATAAAACACATACGCATGCCTACATAAAACACATGCGCATGCATGCACACACGCGCACACACACACACACACACCATTTCTGCAGCTGCACAACATGCCCTTGGGCTACCACTCCCCTTCCTGAGTAACCACAACACTCTCCAGAGCCTATTCTCTTTATTCTCCCTACTTCCACTCCCTTCCTCCACCCCTTCTCCCCCACTCTCCTCCTCCCCCGCCTCCCCCAGTCCCCTCTTCCACCCCCCACTCTCCTCCTCCCTTCCTCTCCCAGTCCCCTCTTCCACCCCCCACTCTCCTCCTCCCCTCCTCTCCCAGTCCCCTCTTCCACCCTCCACTCTCCACCTCCTCCCCTCCTCGCACAGTCCCCTCTTCCATCCCCCCACTCTCCTCCTCCCCTCCTCCCACAGTCCCCTCTTCCATCCCTCCACTCTCCTCCTCCCACAGTCCCCTCTTCCATCCCCCCACTCTCCTCCTCCCTTCCCCCCACAGTCCCCTCTTCCATCCCTCCACTCTCCTCCTCCTACCCTTCTCCTCCACTCCCCTCCTCCACCCTGTATTTTACCTGAAATTTCTGTCTGGCCACAAAGTACTTCATTCTCCGGAGTACTTTGATTGCAGATTTTTGGGCGTGAGACAACCTGAAAGACAGACAGACAAACAAAGTTCAATTGGTTCCACTGCAGAGAGGAGAGTTGGTAAGTAAGCATTTTATTGTACTTTGTTCAACATGCTCCTGTTCATACACTGTAGATTGTGGGGAGAAATCAAATTGAAAAAAAAATCATAAACATATACAGTGGGGCAAAAAAGTATTTAGTCAGCCACCAATTGTGCAAGTTCTCCCACTTTAAAAGATGAGAGAGGTACACTTCAGCTATGACAGACAAAATGAGAAAACAGAATCCAGAAAATCACATTTATTTATGAATTTATTTGCAAATTATGGTGGAAAATAAGTATTTGGTCACCTACAAACAAGCAAGATTTCTGGCTCTCACAGACCTGTAACTTCTTCTTTAAGAGGCTCCTCTGTCCTCCACTCGTTACCTGTATTAATGGCACCTGTTTGAACTTGGTATCAGTATAAAAGACACCTGTCCACAACCTCAAACAGTCACACTCCAAACTTCACTATGGCCGAGACCAAAGAGCTGTCAAAGGACACCAGAAACAAAATTGTAGACCTGCACCAGGCTGGGAAGACTGAATCTGCAATAGGTAAGCAGCTTGGTTTGAAGAAATCAACTGTGGGAGCAATTATTAGGAAATGGAAGACATACAAGACCACTGATAATCTCCCTCGATCTGGGGCCTCACCCAAGATCTCACCTTGTGGGGTCAAAATGATCACAAGAACGGTGTGCAAAAATCCCAGAACCACACAGGTGGACCTAGTGAATGATCTACAGAGAGCTGGGACCAAAGTAACAAAGCCTACCATCAGTAACACACTTTGCCGCCAGGGACTCAAATCCTGCAGTGCCAGACATGTCCCCCTGCTTAAACCAGTACATGTCCAGGCCCGTCTTACATTTACATTTACATTTAAGTCATTTAGCAGACGCTCTTATCCAGAGCGACTTACAAATTGGAGCATTCACCTTATGACATCCAGTGGAACAGCCACTTTACAATAGTGCATCTAAATCTTTTAGGGGGGGGGTGAGAAGGATTACTTATCCTATCCTAGGTATTCCTTAAAGAGGTGGGGTTTCAGGTGTCTCCGGAAGGTGGTGAGTTTGCTAGAGAGCATTTGGATGATCCAGATGAAGTTTGGGAGAATGTCATATGGTTAGATGAAACCAAAATATAACTTTTTGGTAAAAACTCAACTCGTCGTGTTTGGAGGACAAAGAATGCTGAGTTGCATCCAAAGAACACCATACCTACTGTGAAGCATGGGGATGGAAACATCATGCTTTGGGGCTGTTTTTCTGCAAAGGGACCAGGACGACTGATCCGTGTAAAGGAAAGAATGAATGGGGCCATGTATCGTGAGATTTTGAGTGAAAACCTCCTTCCATCAGCAAGGGCATTGAAGATTAAATGTGGCTGGGTCTTTCAGCATGACAATGATCCCAAACACACCGCCCGGGCAACGAAGGAGTGGCTTCGTAAGAAGCATTTCAAGGTCGTGGAGTGGCCTAGCCAGTCTCCAGATCTCAACCCCATAGAAAATCTTTGGAGGGAGTTGAAAGTCCGTGTTGCCCAGCAACAGCCCCAAAACATCACCGCTCCTTAGGAGATCTGCATGGGGGAATGGACCAAAATACCAGCAACAGTGTGTGAAAACCTTCATTAAATTCATAAAAAATCCTACAATGTGATTTTCTGGATTTTTTTCCTTCATTTTGTCTGTCATAGTTGAAGTGTACCTCTCTCATCGTTTTAAGTGGGAGAACTTGCACAATTGGTGGCTGACTAAATACTTTTTTGCCCCACTGTATATGTTTATGATTTTTCTTTGTTAATTAAAATTCACCAAAAAAGTTAGGAATAAATACAAATCAATATGTTGCTTAAAAATGTATATTTTATGAGGATAATCAGAGAGGAATGTTTTATTTAATTGACTAAATTTGTATAATATTTTGATAAGTTCTTGGAACAACTTGCCACCTGGCTCTGTTTTTAGAGGTTTGTGGGTAATTCAACATTTGCAGACTTTGTTCTTTACACAATGTTGTATACATGTTTGGAGAAAGATAATTATATGTCTTACTCTGGAAGTTACATCTACTCAATAATATTGTGTGTAAATTGTTGCCTTAACTTTTTAAAAGTCAAATAAACACCTCAGTGTATGACAAATCAATTTGCTGTAATTTGTTCCAGCCCACAAGGGGTTAAGCCTGCAGATGTTTCCCCATCTCAGTTGTATTCCTTATCAATGCAACCCGACTTGTTTTCTGCTCTGAAAACAGAACATTTGTACTTGCATGCTTCCAGCCATTCTAATTGGCTTGTAGACCTACTACATTCCTACCATGCAATGGCAAAACACATGTGGCCCTGAGGGCTAGGAGAGTCCCCCTCCCTCCCTCCCTCCCTCCCTCCCTCCCTCCCTCCCTCCCTCCCTCCCTACCACACGCACAAACACACACACACACACACACACACACACACACACACACACACACACACACACACACACACACACACACACACACACACACACACACACACACACACACACACACACACACACACACACACACACACACACACACACACACGATCCACCCTGTGGAACTAAACAGGTTTATCATACTCATGGCTGTTGAACTCTGATGCACTTGTAATAAACAGTGTTCATTTGTGAATTTCACCATATTAATAAAAACTGTGAATTAGTGTCCCTCTGTGAGTCTGGGGAGAACAAAACACAGCTTGTGTAATCTGAGTCACACACACACACACACAAACACACACACACATGGAAAACACACACACACGCTCGCTCAACTCGCCTCATCTGTGTCAACAACCACCGCCACTAAACTAAACACCATAACAGCACACACTGAATATTAGCTATACAGGCACAGACACACGTCTTCCATCACACAAGGGTTTTGCACGATGTGTTGGTGTTCGCTTGGTTTCCCTGTTTAAGCTGAAAAGCATTACAAGATGCACACAGAATTGGTTTAAAAACAAAAATATGTTGTTGTGAGCTAAATGTGATGGTTGGGATGAAAGGAAAATACTTGGGCGGGTGTTTATGTGCGGTTCTACTGCTGACCACTTACAGGGTTCATGGGGGTCATGGCTAGGGGACGACTACAGGGCAGTAGAGGAGGTGGGACCTGCTAGCTAAATCTGCAAATAGGCCCTTGGTGTCTATTCTAAAACCTGTCTGATTATTTTGGTCCATGTATAGAATGTGCCCTTTCCTTTTACAGTTTACCATACTTGTGGTGGGTTCATATTTCTGGACTGTTATTATATTCTCATACTATGTTGTCTCTGTACTGTAGGTACTGTGTGCTAGAACTGTAGCGTGACTGTGAGTAATGCTCATTCAGTGCAAACCCATGTTCATGTTATTTCCAGCCGGGTATCTCTGTCTGTTGCTTCTCTATGACACTAGCTTTGCTGACAGATCAAAGAGAAAGAAATCAATTGAATGTGGATGTTTTTTTTCTATCTTCAGAACGAGAACTAAAATATCTGCTTTTACTTCATACGTTTTAAACCGTGTGACCCTTCGCCTTCGGACGTATCTTTCACATGAAAGGGGTCGGTAAGCCGCAGGATGCCGTGAGGAGTGTTTCTTGAGAGATGCCGGATTAAAGCTGAGCAATGCCACCGGATTCTTGAACAATCGACAACATTCTTAAAGAATTCGGAGAGGGGACACACATCGTAAAATACTACAGATATGAGTGATGGGCACAGGAACAAACGAGAGACAGAGGACGGAGTTGCATCCATCCAGAGATAACGGCACAACACTGTAGAGTCACAAAGTCTGGGGTTAAAACAATGTGGTCCCAAATCCCAAAAACATCCTCCCATAACTACAGCGCTAGAGAGAGCAAATGCGTATGTGTGTGTGTGAGTGAGTGAGTGTGTGTGTGTGTGTGTGTGTGTGTGTGTGTGTTTGTGTGTGTGTGGTGTGGCACTCTTTGCCGGGCTCTGAGTGTGACTGTGGTGAGAGATAAGGTCTTCTCCTCTGAAGTACTCCACAGCAAACTAATCACTCCATTCTGAAGGCAGCAGGCAGCAGCCCTTTGTAGGGGGAAAGGAAGGGGTTGGAGGGGTGTATGGGCAGGGGTGGACATAGTGATTTGGAGGCCCCAGGCAGAGGCCAGTCTCAGGCCCCCTCCCCACTCATGTTTATTTAACACAATCATAGCTACTGAATGAAGAGCTGCTCAGAGCCGGCTCATTAAATCAGGATTCCTATTTGACTCAGCTGTGCCTCCTTGCCCATCCCACATTTCCTCATCTCCCAGCCCTTCTAATGTGACTAGCCCCTATGCTTCACCCTCTTTTCCCCTGTCCTGCTACACAGTTTCTCCCTGCAGAAGGTCACTGAGTTGAGGTGCTAAAGGAGCTCCTTAATCTTGACCCCCAAAAGCCATCTGGGTCAGATGGTTAAAATCCTTTCTTCTTTAAGGTGGCTGCCTCTATCATCACCAAGCCTATCTCTGACCTTTATAGCCTGTCTCTCCTCTCTGGGGAGGTTCCCGGTGCTTGGAAGGCAGCCACAGCACCTCCTTTATTTAAAGGGGGAGATCAAGCTGATCCTAAATATTATAGGCCAATTTCCATCTTGCCCTGTTCATCAAAAGTGTTGGAAAAACTGGTCAATAATAAACTGACTGGCTTTCTTGATGTCTATAGCATTCTCTCTGGTATGCAATCTGACATCCATTCAGGTTATGGTGTGTCACTGCAACCTTAAAGGTCCTAAATTATGTCACCATTGCCCTTGATAATAAGCAATGTTGTGCTACTATTTTTATTGACTTCGCCAAAGGTTTTGATATGGTAGACCATTCCATTCTTGTGGGTCGGCTAAGGAGTATTGGTGTCTCTGAGGGGTCTTTGGCCTTGTTTGCTAACTACCTCTCTCAAAGAGTATAGTGTACTGGATCGAGCTGAAAAAAAAACACTCAAACTGGACAGCTTAATCTCCATCTCTACATTTAAAAACTCATGGACACTCTTACTGACACTTGTGGCTGCTTCGAGTGATGTATTGTTGTCTCTACCTTTTCTCCCTTTGTGCTGTTGTCTGTGCCCAACAATGTTTGTACCAGGTTTGTGCTGCTACCATGTTGTGCTACTGCCACAGACACTGCCATGGCCCCATCCTGCCTGGTGTCAATGGTACAGGCTAGTGGCGGAGTGTAATGGTGTGTGGAATGTTTTCCTAGCAACGTTTGAATGCCACACCTTGTAGAATCCATGCCTCAAAGAATTATGGAGGCAAAGGGGAGTCCAACCTGGAACAATCCAACATTTTTTTTTGTTGATACTGTCGCAAAGCTAACTAAAAAGCAGCCTTCCCAAGAGAGGATGGCTTTCACTTCAGCAGTGATTAATTCATGAACTTCTTTGATGAAAACATCATGATCATTAGAAAGCAAATTACGGACTCCTCCTTGAATCTGTGTATTTCTCCAAAACTCAGTTGTCCTGAGTCTGCACAACACTGCCAGGACCTAGGATCAATGTAAACACTCAAGTTGTTTAATTCTATATCTCTTGACACATTCATAAAAATAGTAATGGCCTCAAAACCTTCAAGCTGCATACTGGATCCTATTCCAACTAAATTACTGAAAGAGCTGCTTCCTGTGCTTTGCCCTCCTATGTTTAACATAATAAACAGCTCCCTATCCACCAGATGTGTACCAAACTCACTAAAAGTGGCAGTAATAAAGCCTCTCTTGAAAAAGCCAAACCTTGACCCAGAAAATGTTTAAAAAACTATTGGCCTACATCAAATCTCCTTTTCCTCTCAATTTTTTGGGGAAAAAGCTGTTGCGCAACAACTCACGTGTCTTCCTGAAGACAAACAAGGTATATGAAAGCTTTAGACTGGTTATAGCCCCCATCATAGCACTGAGACTGCACTCGTGAAGGTGCTAAATTACCTTTTAATGGTGTCACACCAAGGCTCTACAACTGTCCTCCTAGACCTTAGTGCTGCTTTTGACACCATCGATCACAACATTCTTTTGGAGAGATTGGAAACCCTAACTGGTTTACACGGACAAGTTCTGGCCTGTTTTAGATCTTATCTGTCAGAAAGATATCAGTTTCTCTCTGTGGATGGTTTGTTTTTCGACAAATCAATTGTAAGTTTCGGTGTTCCTCAAGGTTGAGTTTTAGGACCACTATTGTTTTCACTATATATTTTACCTCTTGGTTATGTCATTTGGAAACATAATGTTAATTTTCACAGCTATGCGGACGATACACAGCTGTACATTTGGATGAAACATGGTGAAGCCTGAAAAATTGCCCTTTCTGAAAGCCTGTGTTTCAGACATAAGGAAGTGGATGGCGGCACTTTTAAACTCAGACAAAACAGAGATTCAGTTCTAATGTAGGTGCCAAGAAACAATGAGATCTTCTGTTGGATCTGACAATTAATCTTAATCTCAAATAAAACAGTGAAGGACCTCGGCATTACTCTGGATCCTGATCTCTCTTTTGACAACATATCAAGAATATTTCAAGGACAGAATTTTTCCATCTTCGTACGATTGCAAAAATCTTAAACTTTTGGTCCAAAAATGATGCAGAAAAGCTAATCCATTCTTTTGTCACTTCTAGATTAGACTACTGCAATGCTCTACTTTCCGGCTACCCGGATAAAGTACTAAATAAACTTCAGTTAGCGCTAAACACAGCTGCTAGAATCTTGACAAGAATCAAAAAAATCTATCATATTACTCCAGTGCTAGCCTCTCTACCCTGGCTTCATGTTAAGGCTAGGGCTGAGTTCAAGGTTTAACTGCTAAACCTACAAAGCATTACATGGGCTTGCTCCTACCTACAGTATCTCTCTGATTTGGTCCTGCTGTACATACCTGCACGTATGCTACGGTCGCAAGATGCAGGCCTCATTATTGTCCCTATAATTTATAAGCAAACAGCTGGAGGCAGGGCTTTCTCCTATAGAGCTCAATTTTGGTCTGCCTATCCATGTGAGAGACGCAGACACTGTCTTGAACTTTTAGTCTTTATTGAAGACTCATTTCTTCAGTAGGTCCTATGATTGAGTGTAGTCTGGCCCAGGGGTGTGAAGGTGAACGGAAAGGCACTGGAGCGACGAACCACCCTTGCTGTCTCTGCCTGGTCGGTTCCCCTCTCTCCACTAGGATTCTTTTGCCTCTGACCTTATTACGGGGGCTGAGTCACTGGCTTACTAGTACTCTTCCATGACGTCCCTAGGAGGGGGGCGTCACTTGAGTGGGTTGAGTCACTGACATGATCCTCCGGTCTGGGTTGGCGCCCCCTCGGGTTTGTGCCATGGGGGAGATCTTCGCATTATCAGCAACCATCACTCCTGTGTTCCAATGGCACGTTGTGTTAGCTAATCCAGGTTTATAATTTGAAAAGGCTAATTGATCATTAGAAAACCTTTTTGCAATTATGTTAGCACAGCTGAAAATGGTTGTCATGATTACAGAAGCAATAAAACTGACCTTCTTTAGACTAGTTGAGTATCTGGAGCATCAGCATTTGTGGGTTCGATTACAGGCTCAAAATGGCCAGAAACAAAGAACTTTCTTCTGAAACCTGTCAGCCTATTCTTGTTCTGAGAAATTAAGGCTATTCCATGCAAGAAATTGCCAAGAAACTGAAGATCTTGTACAACGCTGTGTACTACTCCCTTCACAGAACAGCGCAAACCGGTTCTAACCCGAATAGAAAGAGGAGTGGGAGGCCCCGGTGCACAACTGAGTAAGAGGACAAGTACATTAGAGTGTCTAGTTTGAGAAACAGATGCATCACAAGTCCTCAACTGGCAGCTTCATTAAATAGTACCCACAAAACACCAGTCTCAACATCAACAGTGAAGAGGCGACTCCGGGATGCTGGAGCAACCTTCACTGGGGACGGGGGAAGCATGTTCCCCCCCCACATTCTGAAATTGCATTCTTGCATTCCCAAGTTTTATTATTGGAATGTCGGACGCCTCCGAGTGGTCGGGTAGGCTGTTTGGAGTGTTTATCTGACTAAAATATATACAGTACCAGTCAAAAGTTTTTATTTTACATTTTTTAATTTGTACTATTTTACCCAAAGTATAATAGTGAAGAGATCAAAACTATGAAATAACACATATGGAATCATGTAATAACCAAAAAGGTGTATAACAAATCAAAAAGTAGCAACCGTTTGCCTTGATGGCAGCTTTGAACACTCTTGGCATTCTCTCAACCAGCTTCACTTGGAATACTTTTCCAACAGTCTTGAAGGAGTTCCCACCTATGCTGAGCACTTGTTGGCTGCTTTACCTTCACACGGCGGTCCAACTCATCACAAACCATCTTAATTGGGTTGAGGTCGGGTGATTGTGGAGGCCAGGTCATCTGACGCAGCATTACTCTCCTTCTTGGTCAAATAGCCCAAACACAGCCCGGAAGTGTATTGGGTCATTGTCCTGTTGAAAAGCAAATGATAGTCCCACTAAGTTCAAACAAAAATCTCCAATTTCGACTCATCAGACCAAAGGACAGATTTCCACGGATCGAATGTCCATTGCTCGTGTTTATTGGTCCTCTTCTTCTTAATGATGTCCTTTACTAGCGGTTTTCTTTGCAGCAATTCGACCATGAAGGCCTGATTCACGCAGTCTCCTCTGAACAGTTGATGTTGAGATGTGTCTGTTACTTGAACTCCATGAACCATTTATTTGTGGGCTGGTAACTCTAATAACTCTGGGTCTTCCTTTCCTGTGGCGGTCCTCATGAGAGCCGGTTTCATCATAGCACATGATGGTTCTTGACATCATTTGAGTCAACTGGAGGTGTACCTGTGGATGTATTTCAAGGCCTACCTTCAAACTCAGTGCCTCTTTGGTTGACATCATGGGAAAATCCAAAGAAGTCACGCAGCCGTCATACCGCTCATGAAGGAGACGCATTTTGTCTCCTAGAGATGAACGTACTTTGGTAATAAAAGTGCAAATCAATCCCAGAGCAACAGCAAAGGACCTTGTGAAGATGCTGGAGGAAAAAGGTATAAAAGTATCTATATCCACACTAAAACAAGTCCTATATCGACATAACCTGAAAGGCCTCTGAGCACTCAGCAAGGAAGAAGCCACTGCTCCAAAACCGGTATAAAAAAGCCAGGCTACGGTTTGCAACTGCACATGGGGACAAAGATCGTACTTTTTGGAGAAATGTCCTCTGGTCTGATGAAACAAAAATAGAACTGTTTGGCCATATTGACCATCGTTATGTTTGGAGGAAAAAGGGGGGGCTTGCAAGCCGAAGAAATAAAAGCTCAAATAAATGATTATCTCTACTATTATTCTGACATTTCACATTCTTAAAATAAAGTGGTGATCCTAACTGACCTTAAACAGGGAGTTTTACTTGGATTAAATGTCAGGAATTGTGAAAAACAGAGTTTAAATGTATTTGGCTAAGGTGTATGTACACTTCCGACTTCAACTGTATACATATTTATTTATGGCTTTCTCAACCATTCTAGCACAGATACAAACTCCAACCATGTTCATATGGCTAATAAGAAAATATTTCATTTGCATCACAAAGAGAGTGAAATGCATCAGAAAGTAGTGGAAAGTTTGGGAAATTACAGGAAATATCATCAGGTAATAATTGTGTGTGTTGAAAAAAAGATCTGCATTGCGGTTCCGTCACAGTCTTTTCTAACATGTCCTGCGGCTTGTGAGCGTCGTAGAGGGAAATAGAAGACACACAAGTGTTCCTGAAAGTCTTAGTCTAATAGACCCAACCGTTCAAAAGCTACTACCAAGTTTGGAGAATGAAAACTGAAACTGCTCTATTTGTCAAAACCAGAGACGGTCACAACCGCTAAATATCGCACACTGGAGTAGGGTCTCGAGCAGAGGAGAGAGGCAAGAAAACATAGAAATGAGGAATACCTCATTTCTATGTTTTCTTGCCTCTTTCCTCTGCTAGGGTAGGGACAACAAGTCAGCCTGAAGACTTCATTATAGGGTAGGGACAAAAAGTCAGTCTGAAGACTTCATTAGAGGGTAGGGACAACAAGTCAGTCTGAAGACTTCATTAGAGGGTAGGGACAACAAGTCAGCCTGAAGACTTCATTATAGGGTAGGGACAACAAGTCAGTCTGAAGACTTCATTACAGGGTAGGGACAACAAACCGGTCTGAAGACTTCATTACAGGGTAGGGACAACAAGTCAGTCTGAAGACTTCATTACAGGGTAGGGACAACAAACCGGTCTGAAGACTTCATTACAGGGTAGGGACAACAAGTCAGTCTGAAGACTTCCTTAGAGGGTAAGGGCAACAAGTCAGCCTGAAGACTTCATTATAGGGTAGGGACAACAAGTCACTCTGAAGACTTCATTAGAGGGTAGGGACAACAAATCAGTCTGAAGACTTCATTATAGGGTAGGGACAACAAGTCAGTCTGAAGACTTCATTAGAGGGTAGGGACAACAAGTCAGTCTGAAGACTTCATTAGAGGGTAGGGACAACAAGTCAGTCTGAAGACTTCATTACAGGGTAGGGACAACAAACCGGTCTGAAGACTTCATTACAGGGTAGGGACAACAAGTCAGTCTGAAGACTTCCTTAGAGGGTAGGGACAACAAGTCAGTCTGAAGACTTCATTAGAGGGTAGGGACAACAAGTCAGTCTGAAGACTTCATTATAGGGTAGGGACAACAAGTCAGTCTGAAGACTTCATTAGAGGGTAGGGACAACAAGTCAGTCTGAAGACTTCATTAGAGGGTAGGGACAACAAGTCAGTCTGAAGACTTCATTAGAGGGTAGGGACAACAAGTCAGTCTGAAGACTTCATTAGAGGGTAGGGACAACAAGTCAGTCTGAAGACTTCATTACAGGGTAGGGACAACAAACCGGTCTGAAGACTTCATTACAGGGTAGGGACAACAAGTCAGTCTGAAGACTTCCTTAGAGGGTAGGGGCAACAAGTCAGCCTGAAGACTTCATTATAGGGTAGGGACAACAAGTCACTCTGAAGACTTCATTAGAGGGTAGGGACAACAAGTCAGTCTGAAGACTTCATTAGAGGGTAGGGACAACAAGTCAGTCTGAAGACTTCATTACAGGGTAGGGACAACAAACCGGTCTGAAGACTTCATTACAGGGTAGGGACAACAAGTCAGTCTGAAGACTTCATTAGAGGGTAGGGACAACAAGTCAGTCTGAAGACTTCATTAGAGGGTAGGGACAACAAGTCAGTCTGAAGACTTCATTAGAGGGTAGGGACAACAAGTCAGTCTGAAGACTTCATTAGAGGGTAGGGACAACAAGTCAGTCTGAAGACTTCATTAGAGGGTAGGGACAACAAGTCAGTCTGAAGACTTCATTACAGGGTAGGGACAACAAACCGGTCTGAAGACTTCATTACAGGGTAGGGACAACAAGTCAGTCTGAAGACTTCATTATAGGGTAGGGACAACAAGTCAGTCTGAAGACTTCATTAGAGGGTAGGGACAACAAGTCAGCCTGAAGACTTCATTAGAGGGTAGGGACAACAAGTCAGTCTGAAGACTTCATTAGAGGGTAGGGACAACAAGTCAGCCTGAAGACTTCATTAGAGGGTAGGGACAACAAGTCAGTCTGAAGACTTCATTAGAGGGTAGGGACAACAAGTCACTCTGAAGACTTCATTAGAGGGTAGGGACAACAAACCGGTCTGAAGACTTCATTACAGGGTAGGGACAACAAGTCAGTCTGAAGACTTCCTTAGAGGGTAGGGGCAACAAGTCAGTCTGAAGACTTCATTAGACGGTAGGGACAACAAGTCAGTCTGAAGACTTCATTAGAGGGTAGGGACAACAAGTCAGTCTGAAGACTTCATTAGAGGGTAGGGACAACAAGTCAGTCTGAAGACTTCATTATAGGGTAGGGACAACAAGTCAGTCTGAAGACTTCATTAGAGGGTAGGGACAACAAGTCAGTCTGAAGACTTCATTAGAGGGTAGGGACAACAAGTCAGCCTGAAGACTTCATTAGAGGGTAGGGACAACAAGTCAGTCTGAAGACTTCATTAGAGGGTAGGGACAACAAGTCAGTCTGAAGACTTCATTATAGGGTAGGGACAACCAGTCAGTCTGAAGACTTCATTAGAGGGTAGGGACAACCAGTCAGTCTGAAGACTTCATTAGAGGGTAGGGACAACCAGTCAGTCTGAAGACTTCATTACAGGGTAGGGACAACAAACCGGTCTGAAGACTTCATTACAGGGTAGGGACAACAAGTCAGTCTGAAGACTTCATTAGAGGGTAGGGACAACAAGTCAGTCTGAAGACTTCATTAGAGGGTAGGGACAACAAGTCAGCCTGAAGACTTCATTATAGGGTAGGGACAACAAGTCAGTCTGAAGACTTCATTAGAGGGTAGGGACAACAAGTCAGTCTGAAGACTTCATTAGAGGGTAGGGACAACAAGTCAGTCTGAAGACTTCATTACAGGGTAGGGACAACAAACCGGTCTGAAGACTTCATTACAGGGTAGGGACAACAAGTCAGTCTGAAGACTTCCTTAGAGGGTAGGGGCAACAAGTCAGCCTGAAGACTTCATTATAGGGTAGGGACAACAAGTCACTCTGAAGACTTCATTAGAGGGTAGGGACAACAAATCAGTCTGAAGACTTCATTATAGGGTAGGGACAACAAGTCAGTCTGAAGACTTCATTAGAGGGTAGGGACAACAAGTCAGTCTGAAGACTTCATTAGAGGGTAGGGACAACAAGTCAGTCTGAAGACTTCATTACAGGGTAGGGACAACAAACCGGTCTGAAGACTTCATTACAGGGTAGGGACAACAAGTCAGTCTGAAGACTTCCTTAGAGGGTAGGGGCAACAAGTCAGTCTGAAGACTTCATTAGACGGTAGGGACAACAAGTCAGTCTGAAGACTTCATTAGAGGGTAGGGTCAACAAGTCAGTCTGAAGACTTCATTAGAGGGTAGGGACAACAAGTCAGTCTGAAGACTTCATTATAGGGTAGGGACAACCAGTCAGTCTGAAGACTTCATTAGAGGGTAGGGACAACAAGTCAGTCTGAAGACTTCATTAGAGGGTAGGGACAACAAGTCAGCCTGAAGACTTCATTAGAGGGTAGGGACAACAAGTCAGTCTGAAGACTTCATTAGAGGGTAGGGACAACAAGTCAGTCTGAAGACTTCATTATAGGGTAGGGACAACCAGTCAGTCTGAAGACTTCATTAGAGGGTAGGGACAACCAGTCAGTCTGAAGAGTTCATTAGAGGGTAGGGACAACCAGTCAGTCTGAAGACTTCATTACAGGGTAGGGACAACAAACCGGTCTGAAGACTTCATTACAGGGTAGGGACAACAAGTCAGTCTGAACACTTCCTTAGAGGGTAGGGGCAACAAGTCAGCCTGAAGACTTCATTATAGGGTAGGGACAACAAGTCACTCTGAAGACTTCATTAGAGGGTAGGGACAACAAGTCAGCCTGAAGACTTCATTAGAGGGTAGGGACAACAAGTCAGTCTGAAGACTTCATTAGAGGGTAGGGACAACAAGTCAGTCTGAAGACTTCATTAGAGGGTAGGGACAACCAGTCAGTCTGAAGACTTCATTAGAGGGTAGGGACAACCAGTCAGTCTGAAGACTTCATTACAGGGTAGGGACAACAAACCGGTCTGAAGACTTCATTACAGGGTAGGGACAACAAGTCAGTCTGAAGACTTCATTACAGGGTAGGGACAACAAACCGGACTGAAGACTTCATTACAGGGTAGGGACAACAAACCGGACTGAAGACTTCATTACAGGGTAGGGACAACAAACCGGACTGAAGACTTCATTACAGGGTAGGGACAACAAACCGGACTGAAGACTTCGTTACAGGGTAGGGACAACAAACCGGACTGAAGACTTCATTACAGGGTAGGGACAACAAATCGGACTGAAGACTCCGTTAGAGTGTGGGGACAAAAGGACTTAACAGACAATACACTGACAGGGGCCATAAAACATATGGATGAGAGCAGACTGCAGGGGACTGCTTTTTCCTGCCTCAGACCTGGGCCTATATGAGGAAATGCCCACGAACAATACCAAACAAAAAGCTGAGGCAGTTGTTTTCCCTTTCTTCCCCCCCTTCTTCCCAAGTGTAAGGAGGATGTGTTTTTGCGCTGACGTTGGAGATTGAACATAATTGGGAAAGAAAACACATGTAGGAAACAGAAAACATGTGCAGTTTCCCCCTCTCCTCGCAAATGCACACACATGTTCTGCAAGTAACCATGATAAAAGAATAACATATTTTACATAACTTAAAAGCCGGCCAGCCCCAGATGGGGCGCTCAACCACATTTGGCGCGAAAGGAACCTTTACAATGTCAGGTTTCCCACATGTTTCTCTCTCTCTGGTTGATGACTCACAACACTTGCTGCTAGAGTCACATTCTTCTTCTCCTCTCCTCTTATAACTTTTATTTTATTCATCCCTCTTCTTGCCAGACCAGAGAATTTGCCAGACAACACAGTGCAAGTCTTTAATCTCCCACTTCAACACAAACTTCAATATTGTTTTGATTGTCCCGTGCCGTATGATTTCAGGGCCAAGAGGGAAGGTTGTTTTCTCCAGTGAATACCCAGGCTAAACACTGCCGCAGTCCTCTACAGACTCACCATTCTTAACCAGGGCCATTGTGGTCAATTCAATTGGGTACAATGTTGAGGATAAATGAGTTGGTGTGGTCCTTTGAAATCCTGGACAGATTATAGCCACATGCCCTTCATTGAAACTTGGTAGTTTCTCTCTCAATAAAGCTTTTTTGGTAGCTATTTTCAGGTGGTTACTTTAGAAACTTCAGAGTTGTCAATGGCAACTTTCCTCTCTGCTATTCATTGGCTGGAGCCAGTCTAATATCCTGTCTGTGCTTCCCAGGAGCAGACAGTGTAATAACGTCTGGGGACAGAGTCCACCAAGGGAAGAGTCTAGAGACGATGGTCAGAGCTCAGCAAGAGCACAGGCCTGTGGTCCAAGATCAGCTTTAGGAGGGGTCTTTGTTCAGTGCAAGAGAAACAGACACCCACAGTCTTTCTGTATCAAATCAGAAAAGACACAACTTAACACTTGAAATGTGAGAGGGGTTTAATTTGCAGGGAGCCAGTAACGGCCTTTCATGTGAAATTTAGTTGGTGTGTTGTTGAATCATCAGAGAGACAGGGAGAATGTCGGCATGCATGCAGCATTACTATGAGCCCATCCAACCCAGCCAGACCTGGGAGTCTGTCTCTCGTCTCTCTCTAGCCTGCTGTGTATAGTAACTGGTGCCGTGTGTCTCTACCCACTGGGCACAAACTGGATGAATCAAAGTAGTTTCCACTTAATTTCAACAACAAAACATGTACACTACTGTTCAAAGGTTTGGGATCACTAGGAAATGTCCTTGTTTTTTTAAAGAAAAGCACATTTGTTGTCCATTAAAATAACATGAAATTGATCAGAAATACGGTGTAGACATTGTTAATGTTGTAAATGACTATTGTAGCTGGAAACAGCTGATTTTTAATGGAATATCTACATCGGCGTACAGAGGCCCATTATCAGCAACCATCACTCCTATGTTCCAGTGGCACGTTATGTTAGCTAATCCAAGTTTATAATTTGAAAAGGCTAAGTGATCATTAGAAAACCCTTTTGCAATTATGTGAAAACTGTTGTTCTGATTACAGAAGCAAGTCAACTGGCCTTCTTTAGACTAGTTGAGAATCTGGAGCATCAGCATTTGTGGGTTCGATTACAGGCCAGAAACAAATATCTTTATTCTGAAACTCCTCAGTCTATTCTTGTTCTGAGAAATGAAGGCTATTCTATGCAAGAAATTGCCAAGAAACTGAAGATCTCGTACAACGCTGTGTACTTCTCCCTTCACAGAACAGCGCAAACTGGTTCTAACCAGAATAGAAAGAGGAGTGGGAGGCCCCGGTGCACAAATGAGCAAAATGACAAGTACATTAGAGTGTCTAGTTTGAGAAAGGTGCCTCACAAGTCTTCAACTGGCAGCTTCATTAAATAGTACCCGCAAAACACCAGTCTCAACGTCAACAGTGAAGAGGCGACTCTGGGATGCTGGCCTTCTAGGCAGAGTTGCAAAGAAAAAGCCATATGTCAGACTGGCCAATAAAATTTAAAGATTAAGAAGGGCAAAAGAACACAGACTGGACAGAGGAAGATTGGAAAAACGTGTTATGGACAGACAAATCTACGTTTGAGGTGTTTGGATCACAAAGAAGAACATTTGTGTATAGAGTGTTACTGGTGCTGTGTATAGATAGTTACTGGTGCTGTGTATAGATAGTTACTGGTGCCGTGTATAGATAGTTACTGGTGCTGTGTATAGAGTGTTACTGGTGCTGTGTATAGATAGTTATTGGTGCTGTGTATAGAGTGTTACTGGTGCTGTGTATAGATAGTTACTGGTGCTGTGTATAGAGTGTTACTGGTGCTGTGTATAGATAGTTACTGGTGCTGTGTATAGAGTGTTACTGGTGCTGTGTATAGACAGTTACTGGTGCTGTGTATAGATAGCTACTGGTGCTGTGTATAGATAGTTACTGGTGCTGTGTATAGATAGTTACTGGTGCTGTGTATAGATAGTTACTGGTGCTGTGTATAGATAGTTACTGGTGCTGTGTATAGATAGTTACTGGTGCTGTGTATAGATAGTTACTGGTGCTGTGTATAGATAGTTACTGGTGCTGTGTATAGATAGTTACTGGTGCTGTGTGTAGACAGTTACTGTTGCTGTGTATAGACAGTTACTGGTGATGTGTATAGATAGTTACTGGTGCTGTGTATAGATAGTTACTGGTGCTGTGTATAGATAGTTACTGGTGCTGTGTATAGACAGTTACTGGTGCTGTGTATAGATAGTTACTGGTGCTGTGAATAGACAGTTACTGTTGCTGTGTATAGATAGTTACTGGTGCTGTGTATAGATAGTTACTGGTGCTGTGTATAGACAGTTACTGGTGCTGTGTATAGACATTTACTGTTGCTGTGTATAGAGTGTTACTGGTGCTGTGTATAGATAGTTACTGGTGCTGTGTATAGAGAGTTACTGGTGCTGTGTATAGACAGTTACTGGTGCTGTGTATAGATAGTTACTGGTGCTGTGTATAGATAGTTACTGGTGCTGTGTATAGAGTGTTACTGGTGCTGTGTATAGACAGATACTGGTGCTGTGTATAGATAGTTACTGGTGCTGTGTATAGATAGTTACTGGTGCTGTGTATAGATAGTTACTGGTGCTGTGTATAGATAGTTACTGGTGCTGTGTGTAGACAGTTACTGTTGCTGTGTATAGACAGTTACTGGTGCTGTGTATAGATAGTTACTGGTGCTGTGTATAGACAGTTACTGGTGCTGTGTATAGATAGTTACTGGTGCTGTGAATAGACAGTTACTGTTGCTGTGTATAGATAGTTACTGGTGCTGTGTATAGATAGTTACTGGTGCTGTGTATAGACAGTTACTGGTGCTGTGTATAGATAGTTACTGGTGCTGTGTATAGAGTGTTACTGGTGCTGTGTATAGATAGTTACTGGTGCTGTGTATAGATAGTTACTGGTGCTGTGTATAGAGTGTTACTGGTGCTGTGTATAGATAGTTATTGGTGCTGTGTATAGAGTGTTACTGGTGCTGTGTATAGATAGTTACTGGTGCTGTGTATAGATAGTTACTGGTGCTGTGTATAGATAGTTACTGGTGCTGTGTATAGATAGTTACTGTTGCTGTGTATAGACAGTTACTGTTGCTGTGTATAGATAGTTACTGGTGCTGTGTATAGATAGTTACTGGTGCTGTGTATACATAGTTACTGGTGCTGTGTATAGATAGTTACTGGTGCTGTGTATAGATAGTTACTGGTGCTGTGTATAGATAGTTACTGGTGCTGTGTATAGATAGTTACTGGTGCTGTGTATAGATAGTTACTGGTGCTGTGTATAGACAGTTACTGGTGCTGTGTATAGAGTGTTACTGGTGCTGTGTATAGATAGTTATTGGTGCTGTGTATAGAGTGTTACTGGTGCTGTGTATAGATAGTTACTGGTGCTGTGTATAGAGTGTTACTGGTGCTGTGTATAGATAGTTACTGGTGCTGTGTATAGAGTGTTACTGGTGCTGTGTATAGACAGTTACTGGTGCTGTGTATAGATAGTTACTGGTGCTGTGTATAGATAGTTACTGGTGCTGTGTATAGATAGTTACTGGTGCTGTGTATAGATAGTTACTGGTGCTGTGTATAGACAGTTACTGGTGCTGTGTATAGATAGTTACTGGTGCTGTGTATAGACAGTTACTGGTGCTGTGTATAGATAGTTACTGGTGCTGTGAATAGACAGTTACTGTTGCTGTGTATAGATAGTTACTGGTGCTGTGTATAGATAGTTACTGGTGCTGTGTATAGACAGTTACTGGTGCTGTGTATAGATAGTTACTGGTGCTGTGTATAGACAGTTACTGTTGCTGTGTATAGATAGTTACTGGTGCTGTGTATAGATAGTTACTGGTGCTGTGTATAGACAGTTACTGGTGCTGTGTATAGATAGTTACTGGTGCTGTGTATAGATAGTTACTGGTGATGTGTATAGATAGTTACTGGTGCTGTGTATAGATAGTTACTGGTGCTGTGTATAGATAGTTACTGGTGCTGTGTATAGATAGTTACTGGTGCTGTGTATAGACAGTTACTGGTGCTGTGTATAGAGTGTTACTGGTGCTGTGTATAGATAGTTATTGGTGCTGTGTATAGAGTGTTACTGGTGCTGTGTATAGATAGTTACTGGTGCTGTGTATAGAGTGTTACTGGTGCTGTGTATAGATAGTTACTGGTGCTGTGTATAGATAGTTACTGGTGCTGTGTATAGATAGTTACTGGTGCTGTGTATAGAGTGTTACTGGTGCTGTGTATAGACAGTTACTGGTGCTGTGTATAGATAGTTACTGGTGCTGTGTATAGATAGTTACTGGTGCTGTGTATAGATAGTTACTGGTGCTGTGTATAGATAGTTACTGGTGCTGTGTATAGATAGTTACTGGTGCTGTGTATAGATAGTTACTGGTGCTGTGTATAGATAGTTACTGGTGCTGTGTATAGAAAGTTACTGGTGATGTGTGTACATAGTTACTGGTGATGTGTGTAGATAGTTACTGGTGCTGTGTATAGACAGTTACTGGTGCTGTGTATAGAGAGTTACTGGTGCTGTGTATAGACAGTTACTGGTGCTGTGTATAGATAGTTACTGGTGCTGTGTATAGATAGTTACTGGTGCTGTGTATAGATAGTTACTGGTGATGTGTATAGACAGTTACTGTTGCTGTGTATAGACAGTTACTGGTGCTGTGTATAGATAGTTACTGGTGCTGTGTATAGATAGTTACTGGTGCTGTGTATTGATAGTTACTGGTGCTGTGTATAGAGTGTTACTGGTGCTGTGTATAGATAGTTACTGGTGCTGCGTATAGATAGTTACTGGTGCTGTGTATAGACAGTTACTGGTGATGTGTGTAGATAGTTATTGGTGATGTGTGTAGATAGTTACTGGTGATGTGTGTAGATAGATACTGCTGCTGTGTGTAGATAGTTACTGGTGTTGTGTGTTGATAGATACCTTTGCTGTGTGTTGCTGATTAGGACTGACCACTCTCTCTCTGGGTGTCTGCTCCAGTTATCTTCATGTCTGCAACCCCAGTCAGAGACAAGCAGGCCTTGATCACACAGTGTTTGAGATGTTTGAAACAATAGCATACTGCGCTCAGCGTGGCCCGGCCTGGCAATGAGCATGTAAACACATGAAAGCCTGTGTGTTTAATAGCAGAAATGGGCAGTGGTGTAAAGCACAAGTAAAAATACTTTCAAGTACTAATTAAGTTGTTTTGGGGGGTATTTGTACTTTACTTTACTATTTATATTTTTGACCACTTTTACTTCTTCTTCATTACATTACTGAAGAAATGTTTTTACTTTTTACTCCATACATTTTCCCTGACACCCAAAAATACTTTGAATGCTAAGCAGGACAGGAAAATGGTCCAATTCTCACACCTATCAAGTGAACATCCCTGGTCATCTTTACTGCCTCTGATCTGGAGGACTCAAACTAAAGTGTTGGAGTGTGCACCTGGCTATCCATACATTTACAAAAACAAGAAAATTGTGCCGTCTGGTTTGCTCTATATATACGGAATGTGAAATTATTTATAATTGTACTTTTACTTTTGATACTTAAGTATATTTAAGCAATTACATTTACTTTTGATACTTAAGTATATTTAAAACCAAATACTTTTAGACTTTTACTTAAGTAGTATTTTACTGGGTGACTCACTTTTACTTGAGTCATTTTCTATTAAGGTATCTTTACTTTTCTCAAGTATGACAATTGGATACTTTTTCCACGACTGGAAATGGGGAACCGTGGGAAATGGGGAACCGTGGGGAACGAAGTCTGCCACATCTGTCACACATTTCTGTCTTCCAGAAACACTGGGGTGATAGAGTACTCTCTCTCTCTCTGTTTCTCACTCTCTCTATACTACACACAAATAAAATAAAATAACATGTTATTGGTCACACGAGCCAAATACTATAGGTGTAGACTTTACGGTGAAATGTGTGACAGATACCCATTCCCAACAATGCAGAATTTAAAAAAGGAAGACAAATGTTTGCTAAATAAAAAGGTAATAGTAACACAATAAAAACAACAACAGGCTACATACAAGGAGTACTAATACCGAGTCAATGTGCTGGGGTACAAGGAATAGAGGTAATTGAGGCAATACAATATGTACATGTAGGTAGGGGTAATAGTGACTAGGCAAACAGGATAGATAATAAACAGAGTAGCAGAAACGTGTGTGAAGAGTGTCCATGCGTGAGTGTGTGTGTGTATTGGAGTGTCCGTGTAGTATGTGTGCGTGTGTGGGTAGAGTCTAGTGAGTGTGCATTAGTGCTGAATGATTAGTGGTTTTTGAGGTCGGTTCAATTTCGGTTTGATTATTTTTAAATCACGGTTTTCAATTTCGGGTTTCAAGATTTTTAATGGAAATTCCAAAGCCAAAAAGAGTGAGCATTCAATTGCCAAAACTTTGAAAATGTTCCATTGTCTCTGTCAGGTCCACATTGGCATCTAATGAAAAATAGAAAAGTACTACGAAATAATAAAATATTTCAGTTGTGTGTTTTACTTAGTTCTTATTTGATGACTTTATTATTTTATTTTATTCATCTCTGCTCAGGCAGTAGCAGTCAGCCAGCCAGGCCATCTAACATTATGTGCTCCTCATACTGTACTGTCTTTTGTCATCCGGTTTAGCTAAGCTATCCTGCCTATGTATGCTGCAGAGCTGTCTGACAAACAAATGTCATTAGTTCTTCCAAGTAGATAAGGCAAACTTTCACAAACTGTCTCTGTCCCGCTTGTCCTTGTGTTGTGTAAATTCCTCTCTCATGCGGTCTGTGTGTATCTAACCTAACGTAGCAGGCGTAAAAGTGTATCCGTCCAGAGATCTGTATATAATTATGAGATGCTCATGTCTCCGCCCTAGCAATGGGAGTCATTGTCCCAAAGGCGGGGAGGCAGGCGACAATTTCAGGTCCAAAATAAGCCCATAGAAACATTGGGCTTATTTTGGACAGATTTTGGCAAGAGTGAAACCTTTCGCTTCGCCTCTTCCTCTCTGATCCATCTCCATCCGAAACAGAAAAAAATGGCGCAGTGGATTGTGGGATTGTAGTTAATTACCATGTTTCTGAGCTGAACTGGGTTGAATATTTGCTTAATGAAAACTACAACTCCCTTCAGCCCAGCATCCCACATAGTTCTTGACTTGATTTCTGTTGTGAATGATTTGATCTCTCTATAGAGAAACGGCGTGTTGCCGTCACAAAAAAAAACTAAATAGAATTCAAGTAATTGAACCGACATCAGTCAATTAGTTGTTTAATAGAAATACGATAGTTGGTTAATCACTCAACACTACTGCCCATAGAGCCAGTGCAAGGAAGCCATGCGGTAGCAGAGAGAACAGTCCATGACTTGGGTGGCTGGAGTCTTTGACTATTTTTAAGGCCTTCCTCTGACACCGCCAGGTATAGAGGTCCTGGATGGCAGGGAGTTCGTACACACTACCCTCTGTAGCGCCCTGCGGTCGGATGCCGAGCAGTTGCCATAACAAGTGGTGATGCAGCCAGTCAAGCTGCTCTCAATGGTGCAGCTTTAGAACTTATTGAGGACGTGAGGGCCCATGCCAAATCATTTCAGCCGCCTGAGGGGGAAGAAGTGTTGTCGTGCCCTCTTCATGACTGTGTTGGTGTGTTTGGACCATGATAGGTCCTTAATGATGTTGGACACCGAGGAACTTGAAGCTCTTGACCCGCTCCACTAGAGTGCGGTCAATGTGAATGGGGGCGTATTCAGCCCTTGTTTCCAGTAGTCAACAATAGGCTCTTTTGTCTTCAATATACACACAGAAATATACACACATATAAATGTACACAGAAATATACACACAGAACCACATGCTCGCATCATATTATTATGTACACTCTCACAATTAAACACCACATTGTACACACTTGCACACACACACCACACACAAACATAGACGCAAGGGTGATTCTCATGAAACAACTGAAACTAAGTCTGTGATCTATTCAGCTATTTAGCCTCCCAATTTTGTTTTCATTTACTATCATATTAAAGCTCACTATTCTTGGTTTCTGGTCTCTTTAACTTGTTTTGGGATTAAATATTATTTGTGTTTTTAAAATAAAATGTTTACTAAAAATGTCATTACCATGTGTCTGTGTGAATTTTGTATGACTTTACATGCATTGTATTTATACAAATAAATAACATTTGATTAAAACCAATAAAATATTGTTGTACATACAGTAAAAATTGTGGGTACAGCTACTCGTTCAAGGGTTTTTCTTACTATTTTCTACATTGTAGAATAATAGTGAAGACATCAGAACTATGAAATAACACATGGAATCATGTAGTAACCAAACAAGTGTTAAACAAATCAAAATATATTTTATTTTTCAAAGTAGCCACCCTTTGCCTATATAACAGCTTTGCACACACTTGGCAAAGTGCATCCCACCACTGAGTGCATCCCAGCACTGAAAAAAAAACATCTAGGAGAAACACTGTGTTACCATTTATAATTTAGAGGCTTTTTAAATGCACATTGCACAAAAATCTAGTTTGTCCAATGTTTGCAGAGCTCAAAAGTGCTATTTTGTCAACAAATGTCCCCATCCTAGATAATCTGTTTTGTAGATCCAGCGGTATACAAACAACATGACATTAATGGAAAAGATGAGCACCAAACAATTTCAACATTTGTGGTGCTTATATTTTCCAATCATTTGGGATTGAGGCATATAGCATGATGTTCTAAGTGTTGTCATACGAAGTGGAAACATCTGACAAACTTTGATATAAACTGCGTTAAAGGGGTATTACACTCAAAAATCCCAAAATTAATTGTCAAGATGAATACAAGATGATGCTGAAACGTTGGTGGTTTACTCAATACATTACTGGGAGCTTACATAGAGAGTGTGATACCCTCTTTATTTTGATAGCCTACAGTTTACTCTCCGCTAGTCAGCACCTCTACTAGCTTTTCTGAGTGTGTGCCAGCTCATGCTTTTCACAAGATGAATACACACCCCATGCCACTGATTATGTAGAGCCAACAGGAAAAGATGAACACCATATTATGTCCAAATCTTTTTTGGTGCTTATCTTGTCACTCTCAATGTATTTCTGGTGGGTGGGATGGCATGGAGCCAGGGGAGAATGACTGCCCACCCTCATTGAAGCCATGGTAGTTCAAGGCCGACCGCGGACTGCAGGCATTGTCAGCAGAACACAAGATCCCCCATTATAGTGAATGGAAAAATGGCAATCTTCATAGAATAAAACAATCAAAGACAATACTACCAATAATTGCTTGTAATACTTGTTTTTTTATTCAAGTGGTAGTAGTTTATTTTTAGCTTTTGAAAATGCCCAAAGAGCACTTAACATCATACAACAGAATCTGTATGATTTAAAGCTGATTCTAAATTCAGGTAAAACAAAATAAATGGTATTTTCAAATGCCAGGCATGTTACTAATCATGTCATTGGTACATTGGCTGGACATACTATAGAGCAAGTTAAAGTGTACAAATATGTGGGTGTGTGGGTTGATGATAAACTGAGCGTCACTGTGCATGTAGAGAACTTGAGGCCAGGAAGGAGATGGTACGATGTCCATTACTGGCAGTTTTAGATTTTAGTAATGTTATATATATGCAGGCCTCAGCCTCGACCCTGAGAGCACTTGATTCAGTGTATCATGCAGCCCTCAGGTTCATTACACATCAGAAACGTCTAACACATCATTGTGATCTCTACAGTGCTGTTGGCTGGTCGTCATTGATCTTGAGTAGGCTTAAACACTGGTATACACTGATTTACTGACACTCTGTTCTTTTTTAGTCAGGTTGGTAAATAAATATAAATTATGGTCCCATTCTCATTTGCTTCTAACAGTACCAAAAATTACAACAAGTCATGGTAGAAAGAGTTTTATTTACTTAGCCCCGTGGTCCTGGAATTCCCTCCTGAACATAAAAAAATTTGATGATCTAGTTTCGTTGGTGGAGTTTAAACACTTGATAGATGTGAAGCCCCAAAATTGCCCTCGCTAGAAGCCTGTGTTTCAGGCATAATGAAGTGGATGGCTGCAAACTTTCTACAAAACAGAGATGCTTGTTCTAGGTCCCGAGAAACAAAGAGATCTTCTGTTGAATCTGACAATTAATCTTAATGGCTGTACAGTCGTCTCAAATAAAACTGTGAAGGACCTCGGCGTTACTCTGGACCCCGATCTCTCTTTTGACGAACATATCAAGACTGTTTCAAGGACAGCTTTTTTCAATCTACGTAACATTGCAAAAATCAGAAACTTTTTGTCCAAAAATGATGCAGAAAAATGTATCTATGCTTTTGTTACTTCTAGGTTAGACTACTGCAATGCTCTACTTTCCGGCTAGCCGGATAAAGCACTAAATATACTTCAGTTAGTGCTAAATACGGCTGCTAGAATCCTGACTAGAACCCAAAAATTTGATCATATTACTCCAGTGCTAGCCTCCCTACACTGGCTTCCTGTCAAGGCAAGGGCTGATTTCAAGGTTTTACTGCTAACCAATAAAGCATTACATGGGCTTGCTCCTACCTATCTCTCTGATTTGGTCCTGCCGTACATACCTACACGTATGCTACGGTCACAAGACGCAGGCCTCCTAATTGTCCCTAGAATTTCTAAGCAAACAGCTGGAGGCAGGGCTTTCTCCTATAGAGCTCCATTTTTATGGAATGGTCTGCCTACCCATGTGAGAGACGCAAACTCGGTCTCAACCTTTAAGTCTTTACTGAAGACTCATCTCTTCAGTGGGTCATATGATTGAGTGTAGTCTGGCCCAGGAGTGTGAAGGTGAACGGAAAGGCTCTGGAGCAACGAACCGCCCTCGCTGTCTCTGCCTGGCCGGTTCCCCTCTTTCCACTGGGATTCTCTGCCTCTAACCCTATTACAAGGGCTGAGTCACTGGCTTACTGGTGCTCTTTCATGCCGTCCCTAGGAGGGTGCGTCACTTGAGTGGGTTGAGTCACTGATGTGATCTTCCTGTCTGGGTTGCCCCCCGACACACACACACAGTGTCTCCCGACCCCTCCTGTCTCAGCCTCCAGTATTTATGCTGCAGTAGTTTATGTGTCGGGGCGCTAGGGTCAGTTTGTTATATCTGGAGTAGGTCTCCTGTCTTATCCGGTGCCCTGTGTGAATTTAAGACGTTTGTGTTTTTATCGTAAAATGTTCTTGTTGTTCTGTATGTGTGTTCAATGTTTTGTTTAATGTTGTGTTTGTAAGTTGTTTTAACTGAAACGTTGTTCCCCCTGCTGCTATTGGACCAGGTCTCTCTTGGAAAAGAGATGTTATCTCAATGAGAAAAACCTGCATAAATAAAGGTAAAACAAAAAAAAGAAAATAATATAAGAAAATCACACAAAGGCTAAAGGCAGCCTGCAGTACCCCGGTCGGCCTTCAACTTGTTTTACTCATTAAGAGCGGGCAGCACTGATCTAGCCTGCAACCTCACTTCCTGGAGTAGCTCAAACTGCACACATTAACGCTCCATGAGACGCCATCTTAACCAACTTAATTTGGATTCAATGTTCTATTGAGTCTTCACGTAGGAAAGAAGGATGTCACTTGATCGATGGCTTTATCCATTCATATACACAGTCATTGGATGGAGCTGAGGTGGATATGTGGATGGGATTGGAGGGACAGCTGGTTGAGATTTGTAATTGTGGGAGGGGAAGGGATTCATATGGTTAAATATGGTTCATAACTATATTTTTTCTCTCTTGATGAAGTAAATGGGGCATGGAGTACTGGGAGGAGATGTGGTGGAGATGGGCAGTGGTGGTGAGTTAATGATTAATTTCTTGTTCTTAATGCTTTATATTGTAAATATGGTTCATAATTACATTTTTGCTCTTGATGAAGTACCGTTTGCTCATTTGCTCATTACCATAATGCAGTCTCTCATCTACCATAACATGGATCTCATTAACAAAATGCATCATCAATGACAAAATATTCCTAGTATAATAATAATAATATTTTGGGCTATTAAAAAAATTGCTACTTTTTCACCTTTTTCATTTGTTACTTTTTCACCACTAGTTTTTTTTCTTCTAACTTTACAGGTGTTACAGTAATGAGATTCTTTTGTACATAGTCTTGGAAAATGTGTAAAAACATCTTTCAATCTGAACAGTTACGATTAGAGGTCGACCAATTATGATTTTTCAACACCGATACCGATACCGATTATTGGAGGAAAATAATAATAAATAATGAAACATGTTCAATTTGGTTTAAATAATTCCCAAAACAAAGTGTTGGAGAAGTAAAAGTGCAATATGTGCCATGTAAAAAAGCTAACGTTTAAGTTCCTGGCTCAGAACATGAGAACATATGAAAGTTGGTGGTTCCTTTTAACATGAGACTTCAATATTCCAAGGTAAGAGGTTTTAGGTTGTAGTTAATATAGTATTTATAGGACTATTTCTCTTTATACCATTTGTATTTCATATACCTTTGACTATTGGATGTTCTTATAGGCACTTTAGTATTGCCAGTGTAACAGTATAGCTCTCCTCGCCCCTCCCTGGGCTCGAACCAGGAACACATCGACAACAGCCACACTCGAAGCAGCATTACCTATCGCTCCACAAAAGCCGCGGCCCTTGCAGAGCAAGGGGAACAACTACTAATGCTAGCTAGCAACTTACCTTGGCTTCTACTGCATTCGCGTAACAGGCAGGCTCCTCGTGGAGTGCAATGAGAGGCAGGTGGTTAGAGCGTTGGACTACTTAACTGCAAGATTGGATCCCCGAGCTGACACGGTGAAAATCTGTCTAAATCATGTTTGATGCCAAATTGTTCTGTTTATTTGAGAAAATCTGTCGTTCTGCCCCTGAACAAGGCAGTTAACCCACCGTTCATAGGACATCATTGAAAATAAGAATGTGTTCTTAACTGACTTGCCTAGTTAAATAAAGGTATAAAAAAACGTTTTTAAAAATCGGCAACCAAAAATACTGATTTCCGTTTGTTATGAAAACTTGAAATTGGCCCTAATTAATCGGTCGACCTCTAGTTTATGATTATTAAAGTAACATAGACAATCATTTGAGATTATATTTTAGCGTTTGTGAGAATCACCTACGTACACACCACGGCGCCACCCTGTTGTAATCATAAAGGTAGTTTGTGGTTAGTGGTTAGCTGCAGTTTGTGGTTAGCTGTCTTAATGGTTGAGAGAAATCGCAACAAAGAACATTTCCTCTCTAGAAGGACTGAATATATAATTTTGACCTGAGCCACACTCATATTTAATGAACCCACTTCCACAACATGCTATTAGAGAGAAGTGGAAAAGGAGCTAGGAGAGAACACTGGAACCACACACAGTTCTAACACTTACAGACTGTAACAGTTTTACTTTGACAACCTTAAACCCTGTGCTTGAATAACGCCAGGAGGAACAGCTCATGTTGAGGACGCACGCACGCACGCACGCACGCACGCACGCACGCACGCACACACACACACACACACACACACACACACACACACACACACACACACACACACACACACACACACACACACACACACACACACACACACACACACACACACACACACACACACACACACACATAAACTGTGGCGCAATAAAACGATTGTTGGACAGGCTTTAGTGGTTAATGACTAGTTCCCAGGTGCCAGACCGTCCTCCAGGGCAGGCTACAGCCCTCGGCAGATCACTAGACTACAGTAGGTCCTGCTCTCAGAGTTCTGCTGAAAGAAACAGTGAAGGCTTTTCAGCTCATGTCAGTGGGAGTGTTAACTCATTAATGTCCCCAGGGCTAACTCACAGAGTAGGCTACTTCCCTATGAATGTCATGACATGTCAATAGAGGATCTACTACTACTAAGCAATACTA
Source organism: Oncorhynchus keta (assembly GCF_023373465.1). NCBI lineage: Eukaryota > Metazoa > Chordata > Actinopteri > Salmoniformes > Salmonidae > Oncorhynchus > Oncorhynchus keta. Next base: position 32,473,457 of record NC_068446.1, on the reverse strand, counting down.
CTACTACCTGTCAATCACTTATAATACAGCTTAAGGTTATGTTATGCAAAACAGCACACAAACAGGTGCATGATGGAACATTTCATTTAAATAATTATGTACAGAACTGGACTTTGCATACTTTGGCTGGTTAGATAAATACCAACCAGCCCACAGGTGAATAGGATAACAAATATTTTTAAATACAGTTTTATCTTATTTATTCACTTTATTTAACGGTAGAAAGTGAATGAATAACACCTACTTATTTACAATGACCACCTGCATCCTAGATTAAGGGTTCTATGTTCGTGAGTGAGTGAGTGAAAGAAAGAGGCTCCACAAAATCCCCCTCATTAGGAAATTGCAGCGGTGATGTTGGAGGTGACCTAAGTTAAGGAGGTGATTGAACAAAGGAGCTGGCCAGAACAGGTGCTAACCCTTCCATAGAGAGAGAACGGGAAGGGGAAATGTCTGTGGTTGGTCTGGGGCATAAACAGCCCTTTAAGTCAGGCTCCCAACACTTAAAATACTGACTGACTGAATGACTGGCTGACTCAGCCATAGGGGGAAAGGAAGGAGAACCACCAGACCACACACACACGTATGCATGGGCACACACATCTGTAGGCACATACGCGAACAGGCATGCACGCACACATGCACACACACACATAGAAAAACAGGCATGCACGCACACATGCACACACACACACACATAGAAAAACAGGCATGCACACACACACACATAGAAAAACAGGCATGCACGCACACATGCACACACACACACATAGAAAACAGGCACGCACGCACACATGCACACACACACATAGAAAAACAGGCACGCATAGCATCACAACATGCATATATAAACACACAAACACAGGCCTTTTTACTCACATGCATGCACATACAGTACAATTATACACACACAGAAACACAAGTCTTACACGCCTCCATAATCAGTGCCTTCAGAGAGTATTCAAACCCTTTGACTTTTTCACATTTTATTATGTTACAGCCTGATTTTGAAATGTATTAAATTGAGATTGTTTCTTGTAACTGTCCTCCACACAACACCCCATAATGTCAGTATCACGGCTCTTGTCGGAATGCATGGACCAAAACGCAACGTTTAAGTGTTCATGATGTTTTATTAATCAAAAACCACTTGAACAAAATAACAAAGACAAAAAAAACAAAAAACAGTTCAGTCACTAACACTAACCATAAAATAACTACCCACAAAACACAGGTGGGAAAAAGTATGATTCCCTGCTGCCTCTGATTGGGAACCACACTCGGCCAGAAACAAACATTTGCTATGGCAAGCCTAAATACGTCCAGGAGTACAAAAGTACATTATAAGTTGCATGGACTCACTCTTTGCACAATAATAGTGTTTAACATGTTTTAATGACTCTCTCATCTCTGTACCCCAAACATACAATTATCTGTAAGGTCCCTCAGTCGAGCAGTGAATTTCAAACAAAGATTCGACCACAATGATCAGGGAGGTTCCCAATCCCTCGCAAAGAAGGGCATCTATCGGTAGATGGGTTAAAAAAATCATCAGAAATGGAAAATTCCTTTGAGCATGGTGAAATTCTTAATTACACTTTGGATGGTGTATCAATAGACCCAGTAAGTACAAAGATACAGGTATTAGTTGCCGGAGAGGCATTAGTTGCCGGAGAGGAAGGAAACCGCTCAGAGGCCAATGGTGACTTTAAACTGCTACAGAGTTTAGTGGCTGTGATAGGAGAAAACTGAGGATGGATCAACAACATTGTAATTCCTCCACAATACTAGCCTAATTGACAAGAGTGAAAAGAAGCATGCCTTTACAGAATAAAAATATTCTGAAACATGCATCATGTTTTCAGCAAGGCACTAAAGTAATACTGCAAAAAATATGGCCATCCAATTTACTTTTTGTCCTGATAGAAAGTGTTATGTTTAGGGCAAATCCAATACAACACATCACTCTCCATATTTTCAAGCATAGTGGTGGATGGATCTTATGGGTATGCTTGTAATTCAGAATAAAATAAATGGAATGGAGTTAAGCACAAGCAAAATCGTTGAGGAAAAAACTGGTTCCGTCTGCTTTCCAACAGACACTGGGAGATTCATTTACCTTTCAGCAGAACAATAACCTACAACACAAGGCCAAATCTACACTGGGGTTGCTGACCAAGAAGACGGTGAATGTTCTTGAGGGGCCAAGTTTCAGTTTGACTTCAATCTACTTGAAAATCTATGGCAAGACCAGAAAATGGATGCCTAGCAATGATCAACAACCAATTAGAATTTTGAAAAGAATAATGATCAAATGTTGCACACTCTTAGAGACTTACCCAGAAAGACGTACAGCTGTAATCGCTGTCAAAGGTGCTTCTACAAATTGTTGACTCAGGAGTGTGAATACATATGTAAATGAGATATTTCAGCATTTTATTTTCTATACATTTGCTAACATTTCTAAAAACATGTTTTCACTTTGTCATAATGGGGCATTGTGTGTAGATTGGTGAGAATTTTTTTTTTTAATCAATTTTGAATTCAGGCTTTAACACAACAAAATGTAGAATAAGTCAAGAGGTATGAATACTTTCTGAAGGCACTGTATACAGTAAACAAATATAGATTTCATCTATGATGCATAAACACACACCTCTCCTCTCTCCCTTGTCAGTCCAGCCTGGGTTATATTTTTGAGAAGCGGGGTGTGGGGATGTGTGTGGTGGGGAGTGTGGTGGTGTGGGGGGTGTGTGTATGTGAATGTGTATGTATGTGTGTATATGCATGTGTGCGTGTGTGGTTGAGAAGTTGGTGAAGTGGGGGGGTATTGGGTTTCTTCAGTGGAGGGCAAGCTAGCGAGAGATGTGCCGAAGCAGGATTTATAACTCATGGGCTAATAGGATTTGGTGCTGTTTAGCAGGATTAGTGCATGTTAGAGAAATGATCTATTTATTGCTGTCCCGGGGAAAAAAACACACTGAACCCTTGTTTTTTTAAACAATTTCTGGGATTAACCCTCCAGAGCAGACCGCTGATCAGTAGAGTGTTTTTGTTACAGCAGGCTGTACTGAGATTAAATTGGCTGCTTCTTTCATTGGAATGATAAGACGAGAGAACATGAGGATGTGAAGAGGGGGACTGTGTGTATGTGTATGTGTGTGTGTGTGTGTGTGTGTGTGTGTGTGTGTGTGTGTGTGTGTGTGTGTGTGTGTGTGTGTGTGTGTGTGTGTGTGTGTGTGTGTGTGTGTGTGTGTGTGTGTGTGTGTGTGTGTGTGTGTGTGTGTGTGTGGTAAGGGGGGGCATAGGAACAATGAGGGACACCTTCTTTCGAGAGGGGGAGCAAAGGGCTGCTGGAGGTGCTCAGCCTGAGTTAGCTTTCTACAGTATACGCCAGAGGGAGGGAGAGAGAGAGAGAGGGAGAGAGAGAGAGAGAGAGGGCAGAGAGAGAGAGAGAGAGAGAGAGAGAAAGAGGTGAGAGAAAGACAAGAGCACTAGAACAGTCTGCAGCTACCGGCCTCACCCTACTAGAATCAAATGTCTATCAAATGTCTATTGTATGCTGAAGATCTGGTGCTGTCCCCAACCCAGGAGGGCCTATAGCAGCATCTAGATCTTCTGCACAGATTCTGTCAGGCCTGGACCCTGACAGTGAATCTCAGTAAGACAAAAATAATGGTGTTCCAAAAAAGGTCCAGTTACCAGGACCACAAATACAAATTCCATCTAAAAAAATAAATTAAAAAAAATAAAATGTATTTATAAAGCCCTTCGTACATCAGCTGATATCTCAAAGTGCTGTACATAAACCCAGCCTAAAACCCCAAACAGCAAGCAATGCAGGTGTAGAAGCACGGTCTAACAGTGTGCACTCTCAGAAAAAAATGTTTCAAATGAGGTCTTCGGCTGTCCCCATAGGAGAACCGCTTTTGGTTCCATATAGAACGCTGTTGAAATGGTGATACATGGACCGCAATCTGAGTTGTTAGACACTGTTGCACAAGGGCACACAAAACACTATACATACCGTGGCCTAAACATCAGCGCCACAGGTAACAGGTTCCACAAGTTGTGAACCATCTGAGAGACATGGCAAGAAGGGCCTTCTATGCCATCAAAAGGAACATTAAATTCAACATAACAATTAGGATCTGGCTAAAAATACTTGAATCAGTTATAGAACCCATTGCTCTTTATGGTTGTGAGTTCTGGGGTCCTCTAACCAACCAAGAATTCATAGAATGGGACAAACAACAAATTTAGACTCTGCATTAAGAATTATGCAAAAATATCCTCCGTGTACAACGTAAAACAACAAATAATGCATACAGAGCAGAATTAGGCCGATACCAGCTAATGATCAGAATCCAGAAAAGAGACATTAAATTCTAAAACCACCGAAAAGGAAGCGATTCCCAAACCTTTCATAACAAAGCCATCACCTACAGAGAGATGAACCTGGAAAAGAGTCCCCTAAGCAAGCTGGTCCTGGGGCTCTGTTCACAAACACAAACAGACCCCACAGAGCCCCAGGACAGAAACACAATTAGACCCAACCAGATCATGAGTAAACAAAAAGATAATTACTTGACACATTGGAAAGAATTCACACAAAAACAGAGCAAACTAGAATGCGATTTGGCCCTAAACAGAGAGTACACAGTGGCAGAATACCTGACCACTGTGACTGACTCAAACTTAAGGAAAGCTTTGACTATGTACAGACTCAGTGAGCAAAGCCTTGCTATTGAGAAAAGTCGCCGTAGGCAGACATGGCTCTCAAGAGAAGACAGGCTATGTGTACACTGACCACAAAATGAGGTGGAAACTGAGCTGCACTTCCTAACCTCCTGCCAAATGTATGACCATATTAAAGACACATATTGCCCTCAGATTACACAGACCCACAACTCCCATATCTACTGGGTGAAATACCACAGTATGCCATAACAGCAGCAAGATTAGTGACCTGTTGCCACAAAAAAAGGGCAACCAGTGAAGAACAAACACAATTGTAAATACATATTTAAGTTGATTTATTTTCCCTTTTGTACTTTAACCATTTGCACATTGTTACAACACTGTATATATATATAATATGATATTTGAAATGTCTTAATTATTTTGGAACTGTGAGTATAATGTTTACTGTTCATTTTTATTGTTTATTTCACTTTTGTTTATCATCTACTTCCGTTGCTTTGGCAATGTTAACATATGTTTTCCCATGTCCAAGTACTTTCTCCCAGTGTCAATAGCTGTGATGATGATGACTTCAACGCAGCACTTACATACCTAGCATGCTTTTTCATTTCCTGCATTATATCATTCTACTGTTGCACTGTTGGCGTTCTCCTGTTGAGTAGGGACATTCTAGATGTCTATATATACATACAATATAGAGAAAATATTAATCTAAAAATATCATACAAAACATAACTGGAAAGATGAGGAGGTAAATACTGTATGTTGCTCATACGGTTGCTCATTGTACCACAATAGAGTAGGAAACGTATTATATATGTTGGACTGTAAAGTTACATGGAAACGCTATGAGCCATGAGTTCAATACTTCTCTACTGACAAGCTGGCACGGAGCCACCACAGAGAACATTTACTGCACTAACAGCTCTACAAATAGCATTTATTCACCATAACTACTGCTACCAGACCCTAAATACTGCACAATTTAAACACTGCCCAAAACACATTTAAATATTGTACTATAAATTATGCCTTCCAGTATTATACTTATGCTAAAATGTCTATTCTATTCTACTGAGTCATTTACTTTATGTTCATAGTCTTATATTTTATTATTTATTATTGTTGTGGCTTTGTCAAGAAGGAACCTGCAAGTCAGCATTTCATTGGACGGTCTATACCATGTGTATCCTGTACGTACGACTAAAATAACTTGAAACTAGGGTTTGTCTAGAAGAGAAGTGGACAGGGATTCAGTCTTCAATGAGAGGGATTCGGTCTTCAATGAGAGGGATTCGGTCTTCAATGAGAGGGATTCAGTCTTCAATGAGAGGGATTCAGTCTTCAATGAGAGGGATTCAGTCTTCAATGAGAGGGATTCAGTCTTCAATGAGAGGGATTCAGTCTTCAATGAGAGGGATTCAGTCTTCAATGAGAGGGATTCAGTCTTCAATGAGAGGGATTCAGTCTTCAATGAGAGGGATTCGGTCTTCAATGAGAGGGATTCAGTCTTCAATGAGAGGGATTCAGTCTTCAATGAGAGGGATTCAGTCTTCAATGAGAGGGATTCAGTCTTCAATGAGAGGGATTCAGTCTTCAATGAGAGGGATTCAGTCTTCAATGAGAGGGATTCAGTCTTCAATGAGGGTGAACTTCTGTGACCAAGTATGTGAGGACAAAAGGTAGAGAACTGTTATTCTATGGCAGGTTCTATGGCAAAAGAGCTGAAGTTGCACTGAGTCGACCTGACTTTTCCAATCCCCTAATGAGAGTAAGGGAATACCCCCTGTATTGGACAAAAATGAATGGCATGTCATTGGCATCGGACAAACCATATACACATTGGCCAATACCACCCAATTCGGCGTTGATTCATCCAAAGTGTATTGCAAATGCCATATGGTAATTGCCAGTTGTAACACTTTAAAAATTCAACAGGGGGCAAATGCGCTCCACCGGGGTTTTTCATATTGGATATGTAACCCAAATTAATGTCCAAAAGTCAAATTTTGAAAAAATGAACTTTTTTCAAAAACTTATCACCCCTTAAAAAGTGCTTTCTGGACCGTTTTTCGAAATTCTTTCGATTTTTTGTCAATTACACATGTGTAAGAACTGTATGAATATACTTTTGTCCAATTTTATTATCATAATTTTTTTAATTTTTTTATATGCGCATAAGGAATATGTTTTGTCCAATTCCAATATGATTTCATAGGAAGTCAAAAGTCAAAAGTCAAAAATGTCAAAATTTTGTAAAAACTTCACACACCCATAAAAAAGTGCTTTCTGGACCGTTTTTCGAAATTCTTTCGATTTTTGTCAATTACACATGTGTAAGAACTGTATGAATATACTTTTGTCCAATTTTATTATTATAATTTTTTTTTTTTTTACATGCGCATAAGGAATATGTTTTGTCCAATTCCAATATGATTTCATAGGAAGTCAAAAGTCAAAAGTCAAAAATGTCAAAATTTTGTAAAAACTTCACACACCCATAAAAAGTGCTTTCTGGACCGTTTTTCGAAATTCTTTCGATTTTTTGTCAATTACACATGTGTAAGAACTGTATGAATATACTTTTGTCCAATTTTATTATCATAATTTTTTTTTTTTTTTTTACATGCGCATAAGGAATATGTTTTGTCCAATTCCAATATGATTTCATAGGAAGTCAAAGTCAAAAGTCAAAAATGTCAAAATTTTGTAAAAACTTCACACACCCTTAAAAAGTGCTTTCTGGACCGTTTTTTGAAATTCTTTCAATTTTTTTGTCAATTACACATGTGTAAGAACTGTATGAATATACTTTTGTCCAATTTTATTATCATATTTTTTTATATATTTTTTTAAATTGTGCATAAGGATTTTTTTGTGGGCCAAATGACGTAAGAAATTTGACATGCTCAAAAATCCTGCAGAAATGCAAAATTGACTGGCCTGATGAACTCGGGATGGCCGGGCAGTGATAGTTGTTCCTTTCCATCACTCGTTGTGTTGACTTCATCATGTCCATTTTGTGATGTTTTTTCACTATATAATCATATTGCAAGTGCAGGTGCATTTGCAATATGTTTCAATGTGCATTTACCATATGAAATTTGACCTTGCTCAAAAATGCAAAATTGACTGGTCTGATGAACACAGGATGGCCGAGCAGTGATAGTTGTACATTTCCATCACTCGTTGTGTTGATTTCATCATCTCCGTTAGGTGATGTTTTTACACTATAGAATCATATTGCAAATGCACGTGCATTGTTGTGCAACTGGTAACCCAAAAATAAAAATATGGTTGTAAATGCATTTACCGGTCATTCTGATATTAATGCTCGCTATGGGAACACAGGATGGCCGGGCAGTGATAGTTGTACATTTCCATCACTCGTTGTGTTGATTTCATCATGTCCATTAGGTGATGTTTTTACACTATAGAATCATATTGCAAGTGCGCGCGCATTTGCAATATGTTTCAATGTGCATTTACCATATGAAATTTGACATGCTCAAAAATGCAAAATTGACTGGTCTGATGGACACAGGATGGCCGAGCAGTGATAGTTGTACATTTCCATCACTCGTTGTGTTGATTTCATCATGTCCATTAGGTGATGTTTTTTCACTATAGAATCATATTGCAAGTGCACGCGCATTTGCAATATGTTTCAATGTGCATTTACCATATGAAATTTGACATGCTCAAAAATGCAAAATTGACTGGTCTGATGAACACAGGATGGCTGAGCAGTGATAGTTGTACATTTCCATCACCTGTTGTGTTGATTTCATCATGTCCATTTGTTTATGTTTTCTCACTTTTGCAAAGTCACTGTGCATTTGCAATATGGTTCAATGGGCAGGTACCATCACGAATTTGTCATGCTATAAAAATCCTGCAGGAATGTGAAATTGACTGGTCTGATGAACACAGGATGGCCGAGCAGTGATAGTTGTACATTTCCATCACTTGTTGTGTTGATTTCATCATGTCCATTAGGTGATGTTTTTCACTATAGAATCATATTGCAAATGCACGTGCATTGTTGTGCAACTGGTAACCCAAAAATTAAAATATGGTTGTAAATGCATTTACCGGGACTCCTATTATCCATGCCCGCTATGGGAGTACCCTACTACGGCCCTCTATCTATGGGGGCAGTCCTGAGTGCTTTATGGACTGTTTAAAATATTCTGATGGATACGCATGTTGTGCAACTGGTGATTGAAAATAGGCACCTGGTAACCCAAAAATGAAAATATGGTTGTGAATGCATTTACCGGTCATTCTGATATTAATGCCCGCTATGGGAACACAGGATGGCCGAGCAGTGATAGTTGTACATTTCCATCACTCGTTGTGTTGATTTCATCATGTCCATTAGGTGATGTTTTTACACTATAGAATCATATTGCAAGTGCGCGCGCATTTGCAATATGTTTCAATGTGCATTTACCATATGAAATTTGAAATGCTCAAAAATGCAAAATTGACTGGTCTGATGGACACAGGATGGCCGAGCAGTGATAGTTGTACATTTCCATCACTCGTTGTGTTGATTTCATCATGTCCATTAGGTGATGTTTTTACACTATAGAATCATATTGCAAGTGCGCGCATTTGCAATATGTTTCAATGTGCATTTACCATATGAAATTTGAAATGCTCAAAAATGCAAAATTGACTGGTCTGATGGACACAGGATGGCCGAGCAGTGATAGTTGTACATTTCCATCACTCGTTGTGTTGATTTCATCATGTCCATTAGGTGATGTTTTTTCACTATAGAATCATATTGCAAATGCACGTGCATTGTTGTGCAACTGGTAACCCAAAAATAAAAATATGGTTGTAAATGCATTTACCGGTCATTCTGATATTAATGCTCGCTATGGGAACACAGGATGGCCGGGCAGTGATAGTTGTACATTTCCATCACTCGTTGTGTTGATTTCATCATGTCCATTAGGTGATGTTTTTACACTATAGAATCATATTGCAAGTGCGCGCGCATTTGCAATATGTTTCAATGTGCATTTACCATATGAAATTTGACATGCTCAAAAATGCAAAATTGACTGGTCTGATGGACACAGGATGGCCGAGCAGTGATAGTTGTACATTTCCATCACTCGTTGTGTTGATTTCATCATGTCCATTAGGTAATGTTTTTTCACTATAGAATCATATTGCAAGTGCGCGCGCATTTGCAATATGTTTCAATGTGCATTTACCATATGAAATTTGACATGCTCAAAAATGCAAAATTGACTGGTCTGATGAACACAGGATGGCTGAGCAGTGATAGTTGTACATTTCCATCACCTGTTGTGTTGATTTCATCATGTCCATTTGTTTATGTTTTCTCACTTTTGCAAAGTCACTGTGCATTTGCAATATGGTTCAATGGGCAGGTACCATCACGAATTTGTCATGCTATAAAAATCCTGCAGGAATGTGAAATTGACTGGTCTGATGAACACAGGATGGCCGAGCAGTGATAGTTGTACATTTCCATCACTTGTTGTGTTGATTTCATCATGTCCATTAGGTGATGTTTTTCACTATAGAATCATATTGCAAATGCACGTGCATTGTTGTGCAACTGGTAACCCAAAAATTAAAATATGGTTGTAAATGCATTTACCGGTCATTCTGATATTAATGCTCGCTATGGGAACACAGGATGGCCGGGCAGTGATAGTTGTACATTTCCATCACTCGTTGTGTTGATTTCATCATGTCCATTAGGTGATGTTTTTACACTATAGAATCATATTGCAAGTGCGCGCGCATTTGCAATATGTTTCAATGTGCATTTACCATATGAAATTTGACATGCTCAAAAATGCAAAATTGACTGGTATGATGGACACAGGATGGCCGAGCAGTGATAGTTGTACATTTCCATCACTCGTTGTGTTGATTTCATCATGTCCATTAGGTGATGTTTTTACACTATAGAATCATATTGCAAGTGCGCGCATTTGCAATATGTTTCAATGTGCATTTACCATATGAAATTTGACATGCTCAAAAATGCAAAATTGACTGGTCTGATGGACACAGGATGGCCGAGCAGTGATAGTTGTACATTTCCATCACTCGTTGTGTTGATTTCATCATGTCCATTAGGTGATGTTTTTACACTATAGAATCATATTGCAAGTGCGCGCGCATTTGCAATATGTTTCAATGTGCATTTACCATATGAAATTTGACATGCTCAAAAATGCAAAATTGACTGGTCTGATGGACACAGGATGGCCGAGCAGTGATAGTTGTACATTTCCATCACTCGTTGTGTTGATTTCATCATGTCCATTAGGTGATGTTTTTACACTATAGAATCATATTGCAAGTGCGCGCGCATTTGCAATATGTTTCAATGTGCATTTACCATATGAAATTTGACATGCTCAAAAATGCAAAATTGACTGGTCTGATGGACACAGGATGGCCGAGCAGTGATAGTTGTACATTTCCATCACTCGTTGTGTTGATTTCATCATGTCCATTAGGTGATGTTTTTACACTATAGAATCATATTGCAAGTGCGCGCGCATTTGCAATATGTTTCAATGTGCATTTACCATATGAAATTTGACATGCTCAAAAATGCAAAATTGACTGGTCTGATGGACACAGGATGGCCGAGCAGTGATAGTTGTACATTTCCATCACTCGTTGTGTTGATTTCATCATGTCCATTAGGTGATGTTTTTACACTATAGAATCATATTGCAAGTGCGCGCGCATTTGCAATATGTTTCAATGTGCATTTACCATATGAAATTTGACATGCTCAAAAATGCAAAATTGACTGGTCTGATGAACACAGGATGGCCGAGCAGTGATAGTTGTACATTTCCATCACTCGTTGTGTTGATTTCATCATGTCCATTTGTTTATGTTTTCTCACTTTTGCAAAGTCACTGTGCATTTGCAATATGGTTCAATGGGCAGGTACCATCACGAATTTGTCATGCTATAAAAATCCTGCAGGAATGTGAAATTGACTGGCCCGATGAACTCGGGATAGCTGGGCAGTGATTCTGGTTCATCTCCATGGCTCGTTAGGGTTGATTTCAGAATGTCACTTTTGGTGATGGTCCCTCTCCGTTTAAACATATTGCTAATGTACAAAAGTCAACTAGCAAGTCAGTGTCCACCAGTCAATTAGATGTCATTCTGACACCAAACTGATACCAATTGACACCAAACCCACTTTTTCCAACTCATTTAGAAGCCAACTATCACATATGTCAGAGCAGGCCCATAATTCACAGCGCCATTAGTTTAAAACATAATAAAAACGTAAAACACATAGTTACGTTCTAGCTGCGGGTCCAGGTCAGACATTATGTGAAGGCCTATGTGAGGCGACCCCGAATCCCGAGTTTCGGCTCGATAGGTCCTTCGGTGCCCGAGTAAAACCCTAATTGGTGCTGAAAATCCACTTTTTCCATGCCTTGCTATGGGGTCCTTGAATGAGCTATCGGACCGAAACGTTGGGGTCCGTCTCTATGGGCCGAGCCGGTTCCAATGCACCTAGTCTTGTGTCTCTGAGACTTTTCTAAATGTCGCCATTTTCGTAATGGTCAAAATGAATTGAAATCATTGCAAATGTAAGAGGCTATTTCTCGGTCCGAGAACCTTCTAGAGCCACCTAACTCACCACGCACTATCGACCCGAGGTCTAGAACAGGTTTCTAAAGTTTCGAACTCTAGGTCTGACGGTTCTTTTTAGCTCGAACAAAGCTAACTATTGGAGGCACTGTCTGTCTCTACAAACCCCAATACGTCCCTCCTTCCAAGTTGTGTGTCTGTGTGATTTAGTTTTCCTTTGAAATTTTATGGGAAAAATGACTGATTTACAGTTCATGGGGGTTGCCTAATCACACATATGAAGTTTTGGACAGATCTGACTTTTTTAACCCCTCGAAACAGCCCCTGAGACACCAATTAAGGCACTTCCGGTTGTCACAGGAAGCTATAAGTCAACACATATCCTCACTGGGCTATGCGTTTACAGAATCCTGAGTTTTAAGTCCTTACGTTAAGAATTGACTGATTTACACAGGGTTGAATGCACTATGTCTATCAAACTGCAGGCAGGTAATGGAAAAACACTTTTAGGGTGATTTTAACCACTTCCGGTTGGTCCAGGAAGCTTAGAATCAACACAGGTAGACCTCATACTGGCCTGATGGACTGTTACCAAAGACAGGTTCATACGGCATTCATAACCCATATAGACTTCAGGTTGAATTTAGGGGTAAAGGCAATGTATTCCTATGGGGAGAGAAATCAATGCAAACTTTTTGAAGTAAACACCATCTTTTAACTATTAAGGGTTAATGCCACACTGTCAACGTTAGGCTTGCACGGATCGGAAGGACCTTAGGAACATACCTGAGGTCGAATTGTGCTTCTCACCCTAACGGTTCTCTCACTGTCACCCAAAAGCAAATGACGTTGTGGGGCAGGCTTCATTTTGGGCCTACTTTTCTAATGGTCGCTGCGCTCAGACCGAGCGAGCTACGGTCAAGCGGGATATCTCGTTGAACTCGGCACGGCCTAGAGATTATGTTTATGCCATTGCCTGCTCTCTGTGTCTTTGAGAACCGCACTTTTTCACTCCATCCTTGCTGTGTGTGCGTGTGAGAGCTTTTCTTTGACATCTGTTGGGAGAAATGACTGATTTACAGTTCACGAGGGTTACCTAGTCACACATATGAAGTTTTGAAAAGATCTGACCTTTTTAACCCATGGAAACTGCCACTGTGACACCATTAAAGGCACTTCCGGTTGGCACAGGAAGCTATAAATAAACTCATATCATGATTGGGGTATGCCTTTACAGAATCCCGAGTTTTAAGTCTTTACGTTAAGAACTGAGTTATTTACGGAGGGTTTAGTGAGTGTGTGTTATTTCAGAAAATCATAGAAAATCACAGAAATCTCGCAGAGCTCCGCAGCACACTTTAAAAGATTCGTAAGAACAACCTGCAACTGGATCTGTAACCGTTGAAAAAAAAAAAAAACACCTATCCGTGAACATCACCAAGGTGTCGTTGTACGATTTCTCTTAAATGACGATAGATAAATGGCTGGTTCTTTTTTTTTTATTGACACCGGAGGCTCCTTGACTTTGACGTGAAGTGGAAAAATAATTTCTCTATTTTCATTTTGGACCTTTAATCCCAGATAAATGGCCATAACTCAAAAACCGTTGAGGCCTAGACGCCATCTTGTTCGGGGCCAACTGCCCATTATGCCGCCCCTACGCTCACCGAGTTTCGGCTTCTAAATATTTTCAGTTTTCGAGATAAGGCCCCGTCGTGAATCGTGATGTTTTGTAGCAATAGCCATATGATTGCTTATGCCCTCTTGTGGGAATTTCCGGGACATGGGAAAAATGACATAAATCTTATTATTTTTGTAAAACGGAAACCGAATGTCCGACAACGTTCATTTGATGACTTCCTGGTAGGTCCGGCCCTGCCGCTCGGCCCGACGCCGTCCGCGAATTTTACAAACGATTTCGGACGTCTAGTAAGGGACCGTACATTTGCAATATGGACTTTCTCACTAACCATACAGGTACTGCCGAATTCTTCCCTTAAGGTATGAGAGAGAGAGAGAGAGAGAGAGAGAGAGAGAGAGAGAGAGAGAGAGAGAGAGAGAGGATACCATTACAGGTAAAGGATATGGTGGAGCCCAGGCCAAACACCAAGACTTCACTCTACTGGAACTGAACTGAACAGGGGGAGGAAATCACTATGAACAGGCTGGCTAATACACAACTCCATATCTCTCTCTCTCCCTTTACCTCACCTCTACCTCACCTTCACATTATCCCTCTTTCCCTCTGTTTCTACTTTGAACTAAGCCAATGGACTCCAAACTGGAGAAATGGAGATCTTAATAACATTTGTTCTGACAATTTGAGAAATAGACAGAGACAGCCAGGCAGACAGACAACAAGCAAGCCAAATGAACAGGCAGTCAGAGAGACAGAGACAGCCAGGCAGACAGACAACAAGCAAGCCAAATGAACAGGCAGTCAGAGAGACAGAGACAGCCAGGTAGCCAGCCAGCCAGGTAGCCAGCCAGCCAGCCAGCCAGCAATAAGTAGGGCAAAACTTTCACCCCCACATTCTGAAATTGCATTTCCCCCCAGTTTTATCATTGGAATGTGATGCAAAACAAGGCATGGTTTGCTTTAGGACCATGCGGATGCCTCTGAGCCGGCAGGTAGGCTGTTTGGAGTGTTTATCTGACAAAAATATATACAGTACCAGTCAAACGTTTGAACACACCTATTCCGTTTTTCTTTGTTTTTACTATTTCTACATTGTAGAATAATAGTGAATACATCAAAACTATGACATAACACATATGGAATCATGTAGTAACCAAAAGAGTGTTAAACAAATCAAAATATATTTTCGATTTTTCAAAGTAGCCACCCTCTGCCTTTATGACAGCTTTGAACACTCTTGGCATTCTCTCAACCAGCTTCACGTGGAATGCTTTTCCGACAGTCTTGAAGGAGTTCTCACATAAACTGAGCACTTGTTGGCTGCTTTTCCTTAACTCTGTGGTCCAACTCATCCCAAACCATCTCAATTGGGTTGAGGTCAGGTGATTGTGGAGGCCAGGTCATCTGATCCAGCACTCCATCACCCTCCTTCTTGGTCAAATAGCCTTTACTCAGCCTGGAGGTGTGTTTTGGGTCTGTTGAAAAACAAATGATAGTCCCACTAAGCACAAACCAGATGGGAAGGTGTATCACTGCAGAATGCTGTGGTTGTCAAGGCTCAAGAGAAGATCCAGATACAGACAGTTTCGAAGTAGCAAAAGTTAATTACTCAAACAGGGAGGCAGGCAAACAACAGGTCAAGGGCAGGCAGAGGTCAGTAGTCCAGAGCAGAGTCAGAAAGGTACAGAATGGCAGGCAGGCTCAGGGCAGGCAGAGGTCAGTAATCCAAGGTGGTATGGCAAGGCACAGAACGACAGGCAGGCTCAGGGTCAGGACAGGAAGAATGGTCCAAACCGGGAAAGCTAGAAAACAGGAACTAAAGACAGACAGGAGCATGGGAAAAAACGCTGGTAGGCTTGACAAAACAAAACGAACTGGCAACAGGCAAACAGATAACACAGGTATAAGTACACTGGGGATAATGGGGAAGATGGGCGACATCTGTAGGGGGATGGAGACAAGCAGAAAGACAGGTGAAACAGTGGTAGCCTTGCTGGGTAAAATGTAAAACTTGTTAGGGATAGGGTCTAGTTTCCTGAATTTCCGCCTGACTGACAAGCCCAAAGTAAACTGCCTGTTACTCAGGACCAAAAGCCTACCAATTTTGCTTTCCTATTGAACATACTACTTTCCGTATGAAATATTATAGTTTATATACTTTTTAGAGTACCTGAAGATTACATAGAAACGTTGTTTGATTAGTTTGGACGAAGTTTAGCCGTAGCTTTTTGGACTCCTTTGTCTGCATGTTGAACGAGTGGAATACTGAAATCGATAGCGCCAACTAAGCAGACTTTTTGAGATTTAAAAAATGATTTTATCTAACAAATTGACCTTTCATGTTGTAGCTGGGACCCTTGGGATTGCAAACAGAGGAAGATCTTCAAAAGTAAGCGATTTATTTCATCACTATTTGTAATTTCATGAAGCCTGTGCTGGTTGAAAAATATGTTGATGTGGGGCGCCGTCCTCAGACAATCGCACGGTATGCTTTCGCCGTAAAGCCTATTGTAAATCGGACAATGCAGTTAGATTAAAATGAATTTACGCTTTTAAATTATATAAGATAGTTGTATGTTCATGAATGTTTAATATTACAATTATTTATTTGAATTGCGTGCCCTCTAATTTCACAGTTTAGACCAAAAAGCTCTATTTTTGTCTCATCAGACCACATGACCTTTTCCAATTCCTCCTCTGGATCATCCAGATGGTCATTGGCAAACTTCAGATGGGCCTGGACATGTGCTGGCTTGAGCAGGGGGACCTTGCGTGCGCTGCAGGATTTTAATCCATGACGGCGTAGTGTGTTACTAATGGTTTTATTTGAGACTGTGGTCCCAGTTCTCTTCAAGTCATTGACCAGGTCCTGCTGTGTAGTTCTGGGCTGATCCCTCACGTTCCTCATGATCATTGATGCCCCACGAGGTGAGATCTTGCATGGAGTCCCAGACTGAGGGTGATTGACCGTCACCTTGAACTTCTTCCATTTTCTAATAATTGCGCCAACAGTTGTTGCCTTCTCACCAAGCTGCTTGCCTATTGTCCTGTAGCCCATCCTAGCCTTGTGCAGGTCTACAATTTTATCCCTGATGTCCTTACACAGCTCACTGGTCTTGGCCATTGTAGAGAGGTTGGAGTCTGTTTGATTGAGTGTGTGGACAGGTGTCTTTTATACAGGTAACGAGTTCAAATAGGTGCAGTTAATACAGGTAATGAGTGGAGAACAGGGAGGCTTCTTAAAGAAAAACTAACAGGTCTGTGAGAGACGGAATTAATTACTTAAAAATCATACAATATGATTTTCTGGATTTTTGTTTTAGATTCCGTCTCTCACAGTTGAAGTGTACCTATGATAAAAATGACAGACCTGCTTACATGCTTTGTAAGTAGAAAACCTGCAAAATCGGCAATGTATCAAATACTTGTTCTCCCCACTGTATGTATGTATATATATATATGTATATATTGTGGCGTACACCAGGGGGAGACTCGTCGAGTCCAGGTGACAGACGGAGTATACATCATGAGACGATGGCTCCATCTGCTGGACGTGACAGGTCTCGACGGGCTCTCCACCCAAGACTAATTGGGGCTGATTGGGGAGTTGGTGAGTAATCAAGGGCTGATTGCTCACCAGCTGTATAAGCTCCATAAAGCTGCCAGAAGGGCAGCACACAGACGAGGACTGGGGAGGTAAGGTGACTAACGTGTAGTTGGAGACGGTACCCGAGTTAAGACGTTTGAGTTTGTGTGCCCGACAGGATACAGCAAGACCAGGAGCCCAGAAGACGGTATCCCAGAAAGGGTCTCATGGGGGAGACCTATCCTTTTCTTTTGATTTATTATTTAATAACCACCCTTGAAACCGAGATAATCATTCTCTGGCCATGTCTGATCTGTGTAAACGTCTTGACCCAACCCCCTGGTCTGCCACAAGTGGTGGAGAATGCGGGCAATCTGATAACGTGGTCGGATCAGGTTGACGTTTACGTAGCATCAGCATGGACGAATTGATAGCTCAGTTCGTCCAGACCCAACAAGCACAAAAGGTGGTTTAGGAACAAAAGCTGGAGGAACAGCGATTACAAAATGTCCGCCTTGTTGAGGAAATCAGGAAGCTGCAAGGAGGAGCGTCTCCTGAATCACATCCCAACCAGTTTTTACTCAAACTAACGGAAGACGATGACGTCAGCGGCTAATTACGACGGACTCAAATGGGAGATACTTAGCCGCTACGGGTACAGCCTGGCCCATCGGGCTCAACGGTTCCAAGACTGGAGGTTCGTAGCCAACGCATCCCCCCGAGCACAGATGAGCGACCTACTGCTCGTCACCAGGGCATGGCTCCTAACCGACGAATCCACCCTCTCCATCCTCGATAAAAGTGGTCCTGGATCATTTCTTACGGGCGCTACCCTACGACATGAAGAGGGCAGCGAGTCTATGCATGCCCCAGACCTTGGAGGGCCTCCTGGAAGCAGTGGAGACGCATCATAACACGCAGGCCCTGCTAAGTGGACAAGTCTGCGACCCGTCCAAGGGGACGGAAGGACAGCCCCAACGCGGTGTACCCCAAACCGACAGTCAGCAGGGCCAAAGGATCGCAAACCCATGGAGAAACGGCTGGGGTAGGGCCCACCCGTCCCCGACGACCCCAGGTAGATGGAGACAAAAGGAAGTGTTTTGAGTGTGGCGCCCGTGGGCACATTGCCCGGAATTGCCTTGTTGGGTCTGGACGAACTGAGCTATCAACTGCCATCAACTAGCCCCAACGGCAAGGTGGGTCACAACGTGAACTATGTCACCTCCTGTTGGGCACACCACGAATCAACTGCACCCATGGTCCCGGTGAAGGTTGACGGACACGACACGGAAGAGCTATTGGACTATGGAAGTATGGTTACGCTCATAACCACGAGCCTGCTGAACCAGGAGACCGAAAGGGGTAGGGGGATGTCCTTTTCCTGTGTTCACGGTGACACAAAGTGGTATCCAACCGTATGGACCACCATCGTGACGCCACAAGGGAGCTGCCAGATGACGGTGGGTGCAGTGCCAGAGCTGCCGGTACCTCTCCTAGTGGGATGGGATTGTCCAATGTTCGAGGCCCAAGAGTTGAGGAAGAAGGTACGAGCCGTCCGAAGAAGAGATCGGGGACAACCAATAGCCTGCGGCCTGGAAGCAACCTGTTAACCAGCATGGGTCTACGGCTCCGGAGTCGGAGTCAGAGGGGGCACCGGAACCCGAACACCCTAGGGAACCCCTGGAGGAGGAGCCCATCCTCCCTCTCCTCGATTTCGAGGGGCCAGTCGAGACCCCCAGTGGGGGAATCCGAACTTCAAAGCTGCCGCAGCCCCAGTGATAGCGGTGGATGGACAGCTACTTCCGGCAGTGAGTGACTGGCAATACCCTCATTTCCAAATCAAGAATAACCTTTTGTATCAGGTGTCACGCCAACAGGGGGAACTTCGAGAGGTATTGTTGCTGCCCCGACGGTACGTGGGAATCGTTCTTCAGCTGGCCCACACCCACCTGTTGGGGGCGCACCTGGGAATGGAGAAGAAACGCGAATGGATCGCCGCCCGGTTCCACTGGCCCAGGATGAGGAGGGCCGTGGAAGATTACTGCTGCAGCTGCCTGGAGTGTCCACTCATGGCCCCAAAAGCCCACTTCCGAAGCCCATTGGTCCCCCTACCGATCATCGGGGTGCCCTTTGAATGCATCGCCATGGACATAGTGGGACCACTGGTAAAAACAGCACGAGGACAGCACGGTACATCCTGGTGATAGTAGATTATGCCACCCGGTATCCCAAGGCCATTCCACTACGGGCGGCGGTATCCAAGGGAATATGTCCCACCTCGTGAAAGAGTTGTGTGCCCTTCTGCAGATCAAGCAGATCCATACCTCCGTTTTACACCCGCAGACGGATGGGCTCGTCGGGCGTTTTAATAAAACACCCAAACAGATGCTGCAGAAGGTCATCGAGCAGGACGGGAAGAACTGGGGCCAGCTACTACCCCACCTAATGTTCTCAATCCGAGAAGTACCCCAATCCTTCACTGGTTTTTCCCCGTTCGAACTCCTCTATGGGAGGAGGCCACGCGGCCCACTGGACCTCGCAAAGGAGGTGTGGGAAGCCCAACCGACCGCATTATGCAGCGCTGTAGAGCATGTGGAGACGATGAAGGAGCGGATGACAGCCATATGGCCTGTCGTGAAGGAACATATGGAGAAGGCCCAACGCGCCCAAGCCCAGGTCTACAATCGGGGAGCCCAGCCCAGAGAATTCCAGGTGGGAGACAGGGTGCTGGTCTTAATCCCCACGGCCGAAACTAAGTTCCTGGCATCATGGCACGGACCATACGAGGTGGTCGAGAAGACGGGACCTGTCAATTACCGCGTACGGCAACCGGGAGATGGAAACCTCAACAGATTTACCACGTGAACCTGTTGAAGAAGTGGCACGAGAGGACAGCCTTGGCCGTGTTATGGTCGGAACCCAGGATGCCAACGGGACCAATGGTGGTCCAGAGCAATGAGGACCTCGACCCGGCCCAGAAGCAAGAGCTCAGGGAGCTTGTCGATCGGAACACGGCGGTGCTCTCCGAGAAGCCGGGCCGCACGACCCTCATTGAACACCACATCCGTACCCAGACCGGCGAAACGGTAAGAAAGAGGCCATATCGGATTCTGGAGGCCCGAAGGAAGGCCGTGAAGCAGGACGTGGAGGCTATGCTGAGGATGGGGGTCGTTGAAGAGTCCCACAGTGTATGGTGCAGCCCCATCGTGTTGGTGCCCAAACCGGATGGTAGTCTCTGCTTCTGTAACGATTTCCGGAGGGTGAATGACATCAGCTTGTTAGGTGGGGTGGCGTACAGCAGGTCAGCCACCAGGGGGAGACTCGTCGAGACCTGTTGACAGACGGAGCATACATCACGTCCAGCTCCATCTGCTGGACGTGCCAGGTCTCAACGGGCTCTCCGCCCAGGACTAATTGGGGCTGATTGGGGAGTTGGTGAGTAATCAAGGGCTGATTGCTCACCAGCTGTACAAGCCCCATAAAGCTGCCAGAAGGGCAGCACACAGAGGAGGACTGGGTGAAGTAAGGTGACTGCTGTGTAGTTGGAGACGGTGCCCGAGCTAAGACGTTTGAGTTTGTGTGCCCGACAGGATACAGCAAGACCAGGAGCCCAGAAGACGGTATCCCAGAAAGGGTCTCATGGGGGAGACCTATCCTTTTCTTTAGATTTATTATTTAATAAACACCCTTGAAACTGAGATAATCATACTCTGTCCATGTCTGATCTGTGTAAACGTCTTGACTCAACCCCCTGGTCTGCCACAATATATATAATGACCCCCCACACTTCTAAAGCCAAAGTTGCACCCCTGATTATAATGGTGTAGTTGAGTGGATAGGGATTTACAGCACCATGGCATGTCGTGGCAGACAACTCTTTCACAACATCTTCCGGTCCCTTTCCTCTCCATCATTAACACTTATAATTACAGAGGTTTGCCAGAGACAGAGATAGATGGTGTTAATTGGTTTGTTTCTGCCTCACTAACTTACTCTCCATTTCATTACCAAAGGTCCCTTATGATCTCACTAACTTACCAACCCAATCATCTCAGACTCACCAAGAGGACTCAATTAAAACAGACACAGTGAGGTCATTCATAGTATAGCAGATATTACATTTATAAACAATGAGGAGTCTTCCGTCATCAATTCATATGATCTTTCTGAGGATCACTCATTGGACAATCCAACACCAGGCTCTCCATCCCAGGCTCACTGGCCAATCAGGGCTCAGGTCTAACCTGGTCAGGTCAGGTCAGGAGCTGGTTGTAACATGCTGACTCTGGGAGATCAAGTGACTGTACACAGGGAATTCAACAAATGAAAGATGATAAGAGTGGGTTCCGTAGTGCAGCAAAGCTGTGTTGGGGAAGTTAACAATGGTTCAGTTTCTGTGTGAAGTGAGATCTGAGAGGAGAGTGTGTCTCAATGCATTATGGGCCTGCATCTTGACCTTTGACCTCAGACAATAACTGGCAAACTCAACTCACTTTCCCCCCCACTGTTTTTATAAATGTTCCACACCAGTGACCCTGCAGAACTCCTGATGCAGAGATTGCGCTCGAAGAGAGAAGTGTAATCTAATTTGGGCAAAAGAGCAAAAAGTACCCGTCAGAACATGTTGAACCACATTGAAAACAAAGCTGCTGCCAACAACAAGAACACAGTGACTGATTCACAGGGTAGCACTGATAAAAGCTTAATCCAAACAACAACACAATCACATTATATTCCAGTGACTGTGATAAGATGTGCTATCACTGTGCAAAGGTTGTGCCTTTGCTGTGTACTACAGAGAGAGAGTAATATCCCATGTCCAAGTACTTTCTCCCAGTGTCAATAGCTGTGATGATGATGACTTCAACGCAGCACTTACATACCTAGCATGCTTTTTCATTTCCTGCATTATATCATTCTACTGTTGCACTGTTGGCGTTCTCCTGTTGAGTAGGGACATTCTTGATGTCTATATATACATACAATATAGAGAAAATATTAATCTAAAAATATCATACAAAACATAACTGGAAAGATGAGGAGGTAAATACTGTATGTTGCTCATACGGTTGCTCATTGTACCACAATAGAGTAGGAAAAGTATTATATATGTTGGACTGTGAGTCACATGGAAACGCAATGAGCCATGAGTTCAATACTTCTCTACTGACAAGCTGGCACGGAGCCACCACAGAGAACATTTACTGCACTAACAGCTCTACAAATGGCATTTATTCACCATACATTTTTAAGTCGAGATCAGATGATTCCTGTCAAAATGATTCACCTAATCTGGAGCGTGATATGAAGCTGACTGCCTGTGACAGCGATGTTTACACTGCTCAACAGATGAGGACAGAGAGGTGGAGACGGAGGAGAAGTGAGAGAGGGAAAGAAAGAAGTGTGGGATACATCCATGGTTTCAAAGCAGCAGTTATGTGAGCAGTTATCTGGAATGAGGCTCTGGGAACAGGACAGGGTGCTAAACCATAATTAGAGACTTGTCCAGGGCCAATTTCTCCCAGCAAATTATCAACGCATGGGTTGGATAGCTGGGACACATTGTGAAGACAGGGAACAGTGGGGGCTTTGAGGGGCCAGCGTGACACGTTAACAGAATCATTTAGCTAGCGGCCCAGTGCTGAGCTGGGGTAATGACAGCATGTGATGGATGGGAGAAGGGCCCGCATCGCATCTGCTGCTTTTAGAATTTAAATATTTTATGATGCATTTTGCTTCATCGCAATGATGTGGTCGGTGACACTTTGCTTCTTAAAAGTCCAAAATCATGAAAACACTGCTGACATGCAAAACATTTGAGACTGTTTTAACAGTGGAGTAATTTAAAAAATACCAAAAGATCGCTTTTGAGTGGAGTTTCCCTTTAAGATGCCATTCGCTTTAGTATAGGCCTCACTAAGATAGAGTGTAGCACTCCCAAGTTATGTTTGAGTGTTTGAACAGATTATAGAGTGTGTGTGTGTGTGTGTGTGTGTGTGTGTGTGTGTGTGTGTGTGTGTGTGTGTGTGTGTGTGTGTGTGTGTGTGTGTGTGTGTGTGTGTGTGTGTGTGTGTGTGTGTGTGTGTGTGTGTGTGTGTGTCAGACCCAGCCAGTGACACAGAGCTCTCTCTACAGACTTGGGCCAAGGTCAGGCTATGTGGATAAGAGCGACCAGGGGCTTGTTGGTTTTAGATGGGACTGACGTGGCATCTCAGGTGACGGGTAATTGGTGGAGCTCAGTGTAACACAGCTAGTAATGCAATACATATCGTAATGTGATGTATGTGTTTGGAAATATGGGTATACTTAGCTCTTTTGGCTACAGATGCAATGAATATTGTAATGTGATGGATATGTCTGGAAATATGCTCCTTTGGAAACATAATATGAACTCATTTCCCCATCAAATGAAGTAATTAATCATGTGGGATTGTGGCGCCATGAAAAGTATTATAGATTAACTGTATAGGAAAAGATGAATGTATAGTATATAGTCCAGGTTCTGGCCTTAAACGTACCGATCACAACCTATTCATCACGAGCACTTTACTACAACTCTGGTTCTGGCTGCCTCAGGACTAGGGACATGGTGAATGCAAAACGTTCCATATAGTTTCCCCTCAATCTTCTGTTGAATATCAAATTGGGAATTCTCCTGTTAGGGTTCTGCTTTCACCTGTGAAATAATGTTTTTCTATTAAGTGGAAAATATACCCTACCGGGCTGTGGAGAAAAAGTGCCTGCAACCATAGAAATATCCATCATCGATTCCAATTGAAAGATATACCAAAATATCTAAGTATTACCAAGACCTTTGGAGTTGGACTGAAGTGCTGTTTATAATCAGAAAGAGGCAGTAGGAGGGAGTTTCATAACTGAGTGTAGTAGTGAGCTGCCTGCCTGTCTGTCTGCCTGTCTGCCTGCCTGTCTGCCTGTCTGCCAGGAGTTGTCCACTCAGGCTTCTCTATTTCTCCTACACTGTTATAGATCTATTGTGGGAACAACGGCCACAGCTGGCCTGACACTCTCTCTCCCTCCCCTCTCTACACCGCTGTGCACAAACACATGGACACACACATGGATGGACGCATATGCATACACAATCACTCACTAACAGACACACACACACACATACAGGACAGATGAGGGGTGAGAACTATGTGAAAAGGAGCAAGAGAAAGGATGCTAAGAGAGAAAGAGTGAGACAGAAAGGAAAAGCAAACAGAAGAAAAGTCAGTTCCACAGAAGGAGGGAGAATAGAGAAAAAAAAGTGAATAAACAATGTGAGAAAACGAGTGTAGAAAAAATGAAAAAGAGAAAAACTCAACCTGGCTCAGAGTAGGCAGAGGAGTAGAGGAGGTGGAGGAGGAGGAGGAGGAGGGAGGAGGAGGAGGCGGAGGAGGGGGAGGAGGAGGGAGGAGGAGTGGGAGGAGGAGGAAAGGGAGGAAGAGAGAGGAGGTGTAGAGAGCGTCAGGGCCAGGGTGATTAAACCTTCTGTCTCCTCTCTCCAGACACGTGCACAGGCTTAATCAAGTCGACGCCAGTGAGCCACATTTTTACATTATTCTCTGGCTGGACGCCTGACAGGGCCAAGAGGAGTGAGGGGCCGCAGCCCCCAACGCCCCCAACCAGAGCCATGCCAGAACACATGTGAGAGGAGCTGGAGCCAGCCCAGGGCAGACAGGGCAGGGGGGTGACAGAGAGGAGAGGAGAGCAAACACAACTGTTATTAGCAGAGAGGACAGACAGAAGAGAACAAGACTTCCCCATTTCTCTCTCTCTCTCTTCTCTCTCTCTCTCTCTCTCTCTCTCTCTCTCTCTCTCTCTCTCTCTCTCTCTCTCTCTCTCTCTCTCTCTCTCTCTCTCTCATTCTGTCTCTCTCTCTGCTGTCCCTGCTGCTCACTCGCTGCTTCTACAACCGACTATCATTCAACTCCCCTTTCCACTCACTACTACTCCTCCTCATTCTCCCTTTCTCATTCTTACTCTGTCTCTCACTCTCTCTCTCTGCTGTCCCTGCTGCTCACTCTCTGCTTCTACTATCTACTATCATTCAACCCCCTTTCCACTCACTACTACTTCTCCTCATTCAATTCAATTCCATTTAAATTCAAAGGGCTTTATTGGCATGGGAAACTTGCATTAACATTGCCAAAGCAAATGAATTAGATAATATACAAAAGTGAAATAAACAATAAAAATGTACAGTAAACATTATGTCTATATACAGTATTGTAATGATGTGCAAATAGTTAAAGTACAAAAGGGAAAATAAATAAACATAAATATAGGTTGTATTTATAATGGTGTTTGTTCTTCACTGGTTGCTCTTTTCTTGTGGCAACAGGTCACTAATCTTGCTGCTGTGATGTCACACTGTGGTATTTCACCCAGTAGATATGGGAGTTTATCAAAATTTGATTGGTTTTCGATTTGTGGGTCTGTGTAATCTGAGGGGAAAATGTGTCTCTAATATGGTCATACAACTGGCAGGAGGTTAGGAAGTGCAGCTCAGTTTCCACCTCATTTTGTGGGCAGTGTGTACATAGCTTGTGTTCTCTTGAGAGCCTGTCTAGATGGAATTTGAATTTGTGATCCTGGCAACTGGACCATTTTTGGAACACCATTATTTTTGTCTTACTAAGATTTACTGTCAGGGCCCAGGTCTGACAGACTCTGTGCAGAATATCTAGGTGCTAGTGTATTCCCTCCTTGGTTGGGGACAGAAGCACCAGATCATCAGCAAACAGTAGACATTTGACTTCAGATTCTAGTAGGATGAGGCCAGGTGCTGCAGACTGTTCTAGTGCCCTCGCCAATTCGTATATATATATATATATATATATATATATATTGAAGAGGTTGGGGCTTAAGCTGCATCCCTGTCTCATCCCTGTCTTAAGCTGCATCAGTGTCTCATCCCTGTCTCATCCCTGTCTTAAGCTGCATCCCTGTCTCATCCCTGTCTCATCCCTGTCTTAAGCTGCATCCCTGTCTCATCCCTGTCTTAAGCTGCATCCCTGTCTCATCCCTGTCTTAAGCTGCATTCCTGTCTCATCCCTGTCTTAAGCTGCATCCCTGTATCATCCCTGTCTCATCCCTGTCTTAAGCTGCATCCCTGTCTCATCCCTGTCTTAAGCTGCATCCCTGTCTCATCCCTGTCTTAAGCTGCATCCCTGTTTCATCCCTGTCTTAAGCTGCATTCCTGTCTCATCCCTGTCTTAAGCTGCATCCCTGTCTCATCCCTGTCTTAAGCTGCATCCCTGTCTCATCCCTGTCTTAAGCTGCATTCCTGTCTCATCCCTGGAAAGAAATGTGTGTGTTTTTTGCCAATTTTAACTGCACACTTGTTTTTTTGTGTACATAATGCTGTATGCTTTTCCCCCAACCACTTTTCATCAATTTGTATAGCAGATCCTCATGCCAAATTGAGTCAAAAGTTGTTGTTTTTTTAAATCAACAAAGCATGTGAAGATTTAGCCTTGGTTTTTGTTTGTTTGCTTTCAATTAGGTTGTGCAGGGTGAATACGTGGTCTGTCATATGGTCATTTGGTAAAAATCTAATTTGTCTTTTGCTCAGTACATTGTTTTCACTGAGGAAATGCACAAGTTTGCTGTTAATGATAATGCAGAGGATTTTCCCAAGGTTTCTATTGACGCATATCCCCCAGTAGTTATTGGGGTCAAATTTGTCTCCACTTTTGTGGAATTGGGTGATCAGTCCTTGGTTACAAATATTGGGGAAGATGCCAGAGCTGAGGATGATGTTAAAGAGTTTAAGTATAGCCAATTCTCATTCTCTCTCTCTCCCCTGATCCAAACACGCCCCTTTTCCTTTCTCTTTTCTCTTCTGCTCTTATTTCATTTGTTCTGTTCTTTCCTTGCCTAAGGCCAAATGACGGGCGAGGGAAGAGGTTTCATTAAATAAGCAGCTTATCTCTGCGGACACACCAGAGAAATTCTATTGATTCAGGCTGTTTCATGTCATTACATTGAATTACGAATTATGAGTCGACTTTTAATCACTTTGAGTCACGTTTCTAGATTTGGGACTAGATGATCGTAAAGTGCAATAAGCATAACTGTTGCCATGTCAACAGTACTCAAAGCAGATGGATGTAGAAGTTTCTTTACACATCTGCTCTCGTCTAAATGATACACAGGTGGTTTGTTGATAAGGGGGGCAGACACAGGTAGTGTGTAGCTGCTTTATCCTCCAGGAGAATGTACCAAGCATTTGATACGCCATCTCAAGTCAGTCACCCACACACAGGGCCAGCCTTCAGAGGCCCTCCGGACCCATGAGTGAGAGCTAATTAAGTTGGAGATCACAATGAACAAGAGCCTCCTAGAGGCCAAGCCATCGCTCAGGGCCCAGTGTAATGAACACCCACCTACAGGTGTGCTGATCCCTGCTGCCCTGCACGCTCGCACACACACACACATACACACACACCACACACGCACACACACACACACAAACGCACACACACACACACACACACACACACACACACACACACACACACACACACACACACACACACACACACACACACACACACACACACACACACACACACACACACACACACAAACACACAAAACACACACACACACACACAAACACACACACACACACAAACACACAAAACACACACACAAACACACACACACACACACACACACACACACACACACACACACACACACACACACACACACACACACACACACACACACACACACACACACACACACACACACACAAACACACACAAACAAACACACACAAACACACACATACACGCACACACAGCCTTACATTAACATACACACAGTAGATTATACATTTTTTTCATGCACCTTGGTTGGAGAGCGAGGTAGTGGAAATGTTCCTTTCCCTTGGTATCATGTGCGTACGTATGCCCACAGAAACACATAAGCACACACACAATAGATGACGCATCCCCAACACACATATTATAACACACTAACACAAACACTAGAAATAACATTGACTCTAAATTCAGCCCATGCAGAGCTTCCAACTGGCTCTGCTTTCCTCTTTCCATGATTCATTCAACTCCTTTTTTTCATTTCCTAATAGTGTGCCAGGTAAAGTCATGCCTTGAGCACACTACCCTGCTTTTGCACTAATCTGTCCCTCTACGATTTCCCATGTTTTTGTGTGTGATAAAGTTATGGGCAAAAATGCTTAATTTTGCTGCGGTAAATTCTGGCATTTTTTGTGGCAATACGCAATTATTTTGTCCAATTTGTTGCGAAAATGCACTGAAGTGTGGCTTGACTGAACCGTTTTGTGTGGTAAAAGTGTGGTGTTTAGTTCAAATAGTAAGCCTTCTTTTTGTAGTGCGGTGATCAGGCAGTTTTATGCATTAATAGTAATGGTGATTGGTAAAATTTGGACCTTAATTGATTCTGAAAAAGAAATAGGATACGTCCCAAATGGCACCCTATGCCCCATATAGTGCACTTACTTGGGGCTCTGACCAAAAGTAGTGCACTGTATTAGGGTGCCATTTGGGACGCACACCAAAAATAAGTGGACCAGTAGAGCGCATCCTACTGTTGATTAAGTTAACGGATTATTTCCTCTCTGAAAACAATAACACAATGTTCCTGCTCCTCCCTGGAGGCTTGTAGAAAGAGAGGTATTTCCCTCCGTCTCACATTTTACACTGGATGAGTTGTCAAAACTCAGTACAACTCTTTTTAATTGTCTGACAAATTACATTGAAAGTTAAGTGGACTGGAATATATGAGAAATTATACTAAATGTTATAATATTCTATGTCATTCATCATAACATTAAACTTGGGTTTGGGAATACACAGTGACATACAGTATATATCTAACTGATTGTAAATTGTGTAGGCCTACATACATTTCACTTAGTACTGGTAATCCAAAATGTAATACTTTTGTATCGTCGAAAACATGAATAAAGGCTTAACTAGAATGGTCAAAGCAAGTCTGTGTATCAACATGGACTTTCCTTGGTCTTTCTAGTTCAATGCCCACATCAGGAAATGCCTGTGATGGAATGCTAATATTTAGCTTGTCCCTTGGTATAAAATGAAAATTACACAGTGCAATCCAAATACCTGTTTGGCTGGCCAGGTGACCGCCCCACCCGCCTGTCTCCTCCATGGACGTAAACACTGTAATTACCCAGAGGTCTCAGGGGCTGCTGAGGAGGGCGGAGTTTAGGATCTTATTGGCTACTTTTCTCTCACTGGACCCGGATTCAGCAGCATAAGCATTTTTAAGGGGTACATTGAGACAACATATCCAATCAGCAAAGCCCTCTGAATGTTTACATAAGACTCATTGTAGAAGTAAATATTTGTTTCTTCACATTCCCGAACAGGCCTTTTGAGTGCTCTGATGCAACAGTGGAGACTTGGGTCAACAATACTAGAGAGGGGGGGGTGATTGGAATCAGTGATTGGAATCAGATACCAAATAAAATAAAATTGTATTGGTCACATAAACATATTTAGGAGATGTTATGTTAGCTGGCTAGTGATGGCTATTTAACAGTCTGATGGCCTCGAGAAAAAAGCTGTTTTTCAGTCTCTTGGTCCCAGCTTTGATGCACCTGTACTGACCGCGCCTTCTGGATGGTAGCGGAGTGTACAAGCCGTGGCTCGGGTGGTTGATGTCCTTGATGATCTTTTTGGCCTTCCTGTGACATCAGGTGCTCCCCCTGTAGGGAAGGCAGTGTGCCTCCGGTGATGCTTTGGGCAGACCATACCACCCTCTAGAGAGCCCTGTGGTTGCGGGCGGTGCAGTTGCCGTACCAGGCGGTGATACAGCCCGACAGGATGCTCTCAATTGTGCATCTGTAAAAGTTTCTGAGGGTCTTAGGGGCCAAGCTGAATTTCTTCAGCCTCCTGAGGTTGAAGAGGCCCTGTTGCGCTGCCTTCACCACACTGTCTGTGTGGGTGGACCTTTTCAGATTGTCAGTGATCAATGTATCACCGTCACCAGGTAGTGATGACATGTGGTTGAGGTCCATCTCCAGTATGAACAGCAGCACCTGCTTTATGATAAACACACCAGCAGCTAGAACAGCCATGAAACACACAGCATGACTTCAGTATGACTCTGGAGGAGAGGAGCGCACCGGTCCCAAATGGCACCCTATTTCCTATAGTGCGCTACAGCCCTATGGGCCCTGGTCAAAAGTGGTGCACTGTGTAGGGAATAGGGTGCCAGTTTGGGGATGCAGACCCATACGGCCACACAGGAAAATCTGTTAAAGACAATGGCCCAATATTATTGGAGTAGCGTGCGAGGGAAAAGGAGAAATGAGCAAATGAAAACGCCAACGGAACGACCATCTCCTCGGCATGACTAAATTGCTCATAAACCGCAACACCCAAACTCTCAGCAGCTTGCGTATAAACACACATGCTCCTCATAACAATTAAACATAAATGAAGGAACAGAGAAGGAAAATACTCTGCTGGAGAGATCACTGGTTTACTTTCCAAATACATTTACCCCTACAGAGAGGTAAGCTCAGTGGAGACTGGAGAGAGAGCCAGCTGGATAGGGTTAATGCCCAGTAAGTGGATGTTTCACTGTGGCTATTTATTTGAAAGTGTTAGTGTAGGGATCACTGAAAGGTCCAATGCTGGCTCCAAGTGGTGCTGGTACTGGTGATGGTTCTGGTTTTCCTGGTGTTGGTTCTGGTGTTTGTGCTGGTGTTGGTGCAGGTTATGTAGATGTTGTTGGTACTAGTGTTGGTGCTGTTATTGGTGGTGTTGGTGCTTGTTCTGGTGTTGTTGCTGGTGTTTGTGCTGGTGTTGGTGCAGGTTCTGTGAATGTTGTTGGTACTGGTGTTGGTGCTGGTATTGGTGGTAGTGCTGGTGTTGGTGTTGTTGGTGCTGGTGTTGTTGGTACTATTATTGGTGGTGGTGCTGGTGTTGGTGTTAGTGCTGGTGTTGCTGCTGGTATTGGTGCTGGCTCTGGTGTTGCTGGCTCTGGTTGCTGGCTCTGGTCGTGATGGTGCTGTTAGTTTAGTGTTGTTGGTGTTGGTTCTGCTATTAGTGCTGGCCTTGGTGCTGGTATTTGTGTTGGTGCCGGTGTTGGTGTTGGCAGTGCTGGTGTTGGTGCTGTGTTTGGTGCTTGTGTTGGCGGTGCCGGTGTTGGTGCTGATATGGGTGCTGGTGTTGGTGCTGATATGGGTGCTGGTGTTGGTGATGAAAGGAAAAAGGGGGAATAATGAAATATGAGAGTAGGTAATAGAGGAGGAGAGAAGGTGGGAGAGGAGAAGGGAGGAAAGGAGAGGAGAAGGGGGAGAGGATAAATGGGGTAGGACAAGGGGAGGAGAGGACAAGGGGAAGAGAGGACAAGGGGAGGAGAGGACAAGGGGAAGAGAGGACAAGGGGAAGAGAGGAAAAGGGGGGAGAGGAGAAGGGGAAGAGGAGAGCAGCAGTGGCGTTGAGAGATTTACAGCTCCCAGATGTGGGGAGGACGTGTGTGTGTGTGTTCGTGTGTGTGTGTGTGTGTGTGTGTGTGTGTGCGTGTTTGTGCGTTCGTGTCCTGGGCGCTGGCTGGATGGTGGACATGCGGTCCCCTGGCTCTGAAGCCCTTCATTAAGTGTAGTCAGTCACGCAGGCAGCACACACACACACACACACACACACACACACACACACACACACACACACACACACACACACACACACACACACACACACACACACACACACACACATGCACATACACACACGGGCAGGTCATTAGGGTGCGGGCCTTCACAGTTAGGCCCGCAGGCCGTTCATCACCTAATTGGCGGACATGACAGGGAACACTTAGTGAGGACGCACGCTCCTTATCGCCATGGGCCCTAGCTAAATATAAGCCACCTGTAGGGCCAGCACCGAGGAGACTCCACAGGGAGAGATGGAGCTGAGCTCGCTGTGTGTAACCTGACACAGCTCACAACACACAGCAAACACACACACACTCGCATACGCTCTCCATTCCCCGTTCCAATGAATACACACACACACAAATTGACGACCACGCTCCACATCCCATGTCCCAAAAACACATGGACACGTGTGCAAGCGCAATCACATACGACCACTCAGAACTAAGTGCGCTAACCTGTTGCAGGTTTCTGTCCTGTCTTTTGATGTTTATTGTAAGTGTAACAATATTCGCCACATAGTAAAATGCCTTTTACAGTCCCCCACTCATCAGAAGAGGTCCCTGGTGCAGGGTAATGATATCACTAATCAGTAGGGGCCCTGGTACAGCATACAGATATCACTGCACTACTCACTGCAGGACCCTGCACAGCTTTTATGGTAATTCACCACATGACTCCATATTTCTCATATAAAAAAATGATTAAATGGTTAAATCTGACTGCCAGTCAACCTGTTGTCCGCCAGTCAAGCATAGCAACCCCAATTAGAAAACAAGAAGTAAAAAAAATACATTTGCTCTGCAAAACCCACGTAAATGCTGGTTCAGTGTTGAAATGCGGCTATCCACTGCCAGATTATCTAAATGGGGGGGTTACGTTTATGCTTTCTGCCCAAACCTCCCTCCCAAGCTTCCACTATCGACCCATTGTTCTTAGAGTCTAGATGGCTGATAAACAGACGGTAGTGTAGCTGATCCATCTCTAACTGCCTCAATGCGTTATCCTGGTTGACCTTCAAGGAAGGAGGACGCAGGGGAAAGCAGCAGGCCTTTTCATCCTCTGTGATTATGCATTTGCAAAGAGGCCTGCTGGTGCAATAGCATCGGAGCACTTTAAAGTCCATCTGCGTGACTGAGACTACAACAGAGCCAAGATTCTAACAGAATATCACAAGTTCCTGATTTAATCTCATAATAGTTGGGCTTTAATGTCTAAATGCAAGACATATGTGCCTTTGACTTTGGTTATCTCCTAGTTTAGTGCACGTAGGTCAATCTCTGAGGGCAGAGCCAAGGGAGGAGACTGTGTATGGGATGTGATTTGTTATTGGGATTCATTCACTTCCTGGTTTAGTTTTTAAGGAAGCCTAGACAAAACAGTCACACTCAGAGTAATTACACTGAACAAAAATATAAACGCAACATGTTAAGTACTGGTCCCATGTTTCATGAGCTGAAATAAAAGATCCCAGAAATGTTCCATACACAAAAAAGCATATTTCTCTCTTTGTGCAGAAATTTGTTGACATCCCTATTTGTGAGCATTTCTCCTTTGCCAAGATAATCCATCCATCTGACAGATGTGGCATATCAAGAAGTTGATTAAACAGAATGGTCATTACACAGATGCACCTTAAAATAAAAGGCCAGTCGTTGGTCACACAACACAATGCCACAGATGTCTCAAGTTTTGAGGGAGTGTGCAATTGGCATACTGACTGCAGGAATGCCCACCAGAGCTGATGTTGCCAGAGAATTTAATGCCAATTTCTCTACCATAAGCCGCCTCCAATGTCGATTTAGAGAATATGGTAGTACGTCTACGCCAGCTGCCACAACTGCTTCAATGCACATTGGTATAGATTCTACAAGTGGACCTAAACCATGCCAGGAAAATGCACCCCACACCATAACATATACTTTGTATACTTTGTTTACTCAAGTGTTTCCTTTATTTTGGCAGTTACCGGTAGACCTACAGTTGGGAAGGCCGTAGTTAGGGTAGCATGTGCGCCAAATATACACATTGTTGCATTGTGGCCATAGACATATAATCCATAGAAGGGGTTTGTAACGTCTTACCCTGGCAATTTGACTGTTAAACTCGTGGGTACACTAGCAATGGATGCCGGAGAAGTTTTACAGATTTAAAAATACAATCATGGGGAAAAACATACAGTTTGAAAAACAAATGCCTACTGCTGAAAAGAGAAGACGAATCTGTCTGTAGAACACATAGAAACACATGTTTTTTTAGTATTTGTAGCTAAGAGCAGCACTGTTTTTCAAAGTAGCTCATCTTGAGATAGGTTATAGCCATGACAAGCGCATCAGCTATCATTGTGAGTAGCCTATGACCTCATCTTCATCATTACGTGAGTCAGTGTGCCACTGGAAATGTTATTAGGTAGCCTACTGTAGCCTATGATAAACAGTATATTTGGTATATACAGTACCAGTCAAGAGTTTGGACACATACTATTTTCTATAGAATAATAGTATAATAATAGTGAAGAC
This sequence comes from Oncorhynchus keta, assembly GCF_023373465.1. NCBI lineage: Eukaryota > Metazoa > Chordata > Actinopteri > Salmoniformes > Salmonidae > Oncorhynchus > Oncorhynchus keta. Next base: position 32,438,691 of record NC_068446.1, on the reverse strand, counting down.
ATCAAAACTATGAAATAACACATATATTCTATATTATATCTATATAATTTAGTAACCAAAAAGTGCTAAACAAATCCAAATATATTTTAGATTTTAGATTCTTCAAAGTAGCCACCCTTTGCCTTGATGACAGCTTTGCACACTCTTGGCTTTCTCTCAACCAGCTTCACCTGTAATGCTTTTGCAACAGTCTTGAAGGAGTTCCCACATATGCTAAGCACTTGTTGGCTGGTTTACCTTCACTCTGCGGTCCAACTCAACCCAAACCATCTCAATTGGGTTGAGTTCAGGTGATTGTGGAGGCCAGGTCATCTGATGCCTCACTCCATCACTCTCCTTCTTGGTCTAATAGCCCTTACACAGCCTGGAGGTGTGTTGGGTCATTGTCCTGTTGAAAAACAAAAGAGTCCTAATAAGCGCAAATCAGATGGGATGGCGTATCGCTGCAGAATTCTTTGGTAGCCTTGCCGGTTAAGTGAGCACTTAAATTCTAAATAAATCACTGACAATGTTACCAGCAAAGCACCCCCACACCGTCACACCTCCTCCTCCATGCTTCACGGTGGGAACCACACTAGGAAATCATCCGTTCACCTACTCTGAGTCTCCCAAAGACACAGCGGTTGGAACCAATAATCTCAAATTTGGACTCATCAGACCAAAGGACAGATTTCCACCGGTTTAATGTCCATTGCTTGTGTTTCTTGGCACAAGCAAGTCTCTTCTTCTTATTGGTGTCCTTTACTAGTGGTTTCTTTGCAGCAATTCGACTATGAAGGCCTGATTCAGACAGTCTCCTCTGAACAGTTGATGTTGAGATGTGTCTATTACTTGAACTCTGTGAAGCATTTATTTGGGCTGCAATTTTTGAGGCTGGTAACTCTAATGAACTTATCCTCTGCAGTAGAGGTAACTTTGGGTCTTCCTTTCCTGTGGCGGTCCTCATGAGAGCCAGTTTCATCATAGCGCTTGATGGTTTTTGCGACTGCACTGAAAAAATGTTCAAAGTTCTTGAAATTTTCCATATTGACTGACCTTAAAGTAATGATGGACTGTCGTTTCTCTTTGCTTATTTGAGCTGATCTTGCCATAATATGGACTTGGTGTTTTACCAAATAAGGCTATCTTCTGTATACCAACCCTACCTTGTCACAACACAACTGATTGGCTCAAACGCATTAAGAAGGAAAGAAGTTCCACAAATGAACTTTTACCAAGGCACACCTATTAATTGAAATGCATTCCAGGTGACTACCTCATGAAGCTTGTTGAGAGAATGCCAAGAGTGTGCTAAGCTGTCATCAAGCCAAAGGGTGGCTACTTATATATTTGATATGAATTAACACTTTTTTGGTTACTACATGATTCCATGTGTTGTTTCATAGTTTTGATATTTTCACTATTATTCTACAATGTAGAAAAGAGTCAAAATAAAGAAAAACCCTTAAATGAGTAGGTGTGTTCAAACATTTGACTGGTTCTGTTTATACAGTGTGTCTGTATTGTACAATATTGTACAATCTATGTGTTGCGTCATTGGCCTGGGCTATTGTTTGTTTGAATTCAAGACCACATTGATGTCAGTTTGTCAAAAAGATTCAGCTAATGTCTTCTTTCATGTAAATTACATAGAATTGCATGAAATGTGTTTTTAAAAGGCAGATTTCTTTCAGACCCTGCTATGGCAAACGTTATTATGGCTTTATTAAAAAGATGATTCTTCAACAGTAAATTGACCATGCATCGAATTGATGCACTAATTTGTTTAAAGAAATGATGGTGTGCTGGGAAGGGTGGGGGGGGGAGAAGAATAGGCGGGAGCTTGACAATCTGCCGTTCTGCTCTGTCGACAACCAATCCCATTGATAGGGTGGAGACTCAAGCATCTCGTCATTATATCCAGTATCTCTGGTCACAGTCAGTGTGGCCTGAACTGGCTGGCAGCTAGGGATGCTAGATGACAGTGTGTGTCCCTCCCTCCCTGTCACCAGTGTCACCTAGCTTGCACAGCGTTAACACAGAGGCAGCAGGTCACAGCCAGAGCTGACCCTGCTGGCTGGTGTGGCTATGGGAGTCACCGTGTGACAGGATGTGTTCTCATTATTTCTGCCCATGGGAGATATTGTCCCTGGGACCAGAGAATCCATTTCCCCTGCCTTTATGAGACTGGGACCACTTTGCACTGTGGAAGTTATTGTAGCTAATTAGGTATTGTTGCTAAGGTAAACTAGAGTTTTGGGTCTAGGCATGAATAAAGCCAACCAAAATGATGATTAGAGACAGAAACAGAGAGAGAGACAGAAACAGAAACAGAGAGACAGAAACAGAAAGAGAGAGAGACAGAAACAGAAACAGAGAGAGACAGAAACAGAGACAGAGACAGAGACAAAGACAGAAACAGAAACAGAGACAGAAACAGAGAGATAGAAACAGAAACAGAGAGACAGAAACAGAGACAGCCAGAAACAGAGAGATAGAAACAGAGAGAAACAGAGACAGAGACAGAAACAGAAACAGAGAGAGACAGAAACAGAAACAGAGAGAGACAGAAACAGAGACAGAGAGACAGAAACAGAAACAGAGAGACAGAAACAGAGACAGCCAGAAACAGAGAGATAGAAACAGAGAGAAACAGAGACAGAAACAGAAACAGAGAGAGACAGAAACAGAAAAAGAGAGAGACAAAAACAGAGAGAGACAGAAACAGACACAGAGACAGAAACAGAGAGACACAGAAACAGAGACAGAGAGAGAAACAGAAACAGAGAGAGAAACAGAAACAGAAACAGAGACAGAAACAGAGAGACAGAAACAGAGACGGAGACAGAAACAGAGAGAGAAACAGAAACAGAGAGAGACAGAAAAAGAGATAGAAACAGAAACAGAGAGACAGAAACAGAGAGAGGAACAGAAACAGAGAGACAGAAACAGAAACAGAGAGACAGAAACAGAAACAGAAACAGAGAGAGAGACAGAAACAGAGACAGAGACAGAAACAGAGAGACAGAAACAGAGAGACAGAGACAGAGTCAGAAACAGAGAAAGAGACAGAGACAGAAACAGAGAGACAGAGACAGAAACAGAGAGACAGAAACAGAAACAGAGAGACAGAAACAGAAACAGAAACAGAGAGAGAGACAGAAACAGAGACAGAGACAGAAACAGAGAGACAGAAACAGAGAGACAGAGACAGAGTCAGAAACAGAGAAAGAGACAGAGACAGAAACAGAGAGACAGAGACAGAGACAGAGACAGAGTCAGAAACAGAGACAGACAGAGACAGAGACAGAAACAGAGAGACAGAGACAGAGACAGAGACAGAGTCAGAAACAGAGACAGACAGAGACAGAGACAGAAACAGAAACAGAGAGAGACAGAAACAGAGACAGAAACAGAGAGACAGAGACAGAAACAGAGACAGAGACAGAGACAGAGACAGAAACGGAGAGAGACAGAAACAGAAACAGAGAGAGACAGAAACAAAGACAGAGACAGAAACAGAGAGAGAGACAGAAACAGAGAGACAGAAACAGAGACAGAGACAGAAACAGAGACAGAGACAGAGACAGAAACGGAGAGAGACAGAAACAGAAACAGAGAGAGACAGAAACAAAGACAGAGACAGAAACAGAGAGAGAGACAGAAACAGAGAGACAGAAACAGAGACAGAGACAGAAACACAGACAGAAGCAGAAACAGAGACAGAAACAGAGACAGAAACAGAGAGCGACAGAAGCAGAAACAGAGAGAGACAGAAACAGAAACAGAGAGACACAGAAACAGAGACAGAAACAGAGACAGAGACAGAAACAGAGACAGAAACGGAGAGAGACAGAAACAGAAACAGAGAGAGACAGAAACAAAGACAGAGACAGAAACAGAGAGAGAGACAGAAACAGAGAGACAGAAACAGAGACAGACAGAAACAGAGACAGAGAGAGAGAAACAGAGAGACAGAAACAGAGACAGAGACAGAAACAGAGACAGAAACGGAGAGAGACAGAAACAGAAACAGAGAGAGACAGAAACAAAGACAGAGACAGAAACAGAGAGAGAGACAGAAACAGAGAGACAGAAACAGAGACAGAGACAGAAACAGAGACAGAGACAGAGACAGAAACGGAGAGAGACAGAAACAGAAACAGAGAGAGACAGAAACAAAGACAGAGACAGAAACAGAGAGAGAGACAGAAACAGAGAGACAGAAACAGAGACAGAGACAGAAACACAGACAGAAGCAGAAACAGAGACAGAAACAGAGACAGAAACAGAGAGCGACAGAAGCAGAAACAGAGAGAGACAGAAACAGAAACAGAGAGACACAGAAACAGAGACAGAGAGAGAAACAGAAACAGAGAGAGAAACAGAAACAGAAACAGAGACAGAAACAGAGAGACAGAAACAGAGACGGAGACAGAAACAGAGAGAGAAACAGAAACAGAGAGAGACAGAAAAAGAGATAGAAACAGAAACAGAGAGACAGAAACAGAGACGGAGACAGAAACAGAGAGAGAAACAGAAACAGAGAGAGACAGAAAAAGAAACAGAGACAGAAACAGAGAGAGACAGAAACAGAGACAGAGAGAGACAGAAACAGAGACAGAGAGAGACAGAAACAGAAACAGAGAGACAGAAACAGAAACAGAGAGAGAGAAACAGAAACAGAGACAGAAACAGAAACAGAGACAGACAGAAGCAGAGAGACAGAAACAGAGACAGAAACAGAGAGAGACAGAAACAGAGACAGAAACAGAGACAGAAACAGAGGCAGAAACAGAGACAGAAACAGAGAGAGACAGAAACAGAGACATAAACAGAGAGAGACAGAAGCAGACAGACAGAAACAGAGACAGAAACAGAGAGACAGAAACAGAGAGACAGAAACAGAGAGAGACAGAAGCAGAAAGAGAGAGACAGAAACAGAGAGCAACAGAAGCAGAAAGAGAGAGACAGAAACAGAGACAGAAACAGAGACAGAAACAGAGACAGACAGAAACAGAGACAGAAATAGATAGAGACAGAAACAGAGACAGACAGAAACAGAGACAGACAGAAACAGAGAGAGACAGAAACAGAGACAGAGAGAGACAGAAACAGAGATAGAGAGAGACAGAAACAGAAACAGAGAGACAGAAACAGAAACAGAGAGAGAGAAACAGAAACAGAGACCGAAACAGAAACAGAGACAGACAGAAGCAGAGACAGAAACAGAGACAGAAACAGAGAGAGACAGAAACAGAGACAGAAACAGAGACAGAAACAGAGAGAGACAGAAACAGAGACATAAACAGAGAGAGACAGAAGCAGACAGACAGAAACAGAGACAGAAACGGAGAGACAGAAACAGAGAGACAGAAACAGAGAGAGACAGAAGCAGAGACAGAGAGAGACAGAAACAGAGAGAGACAGAAACAGAAACAGAAACAGAGAGAGACAGAAACAGAGAGAGACAGAGACAGAAACAGAGAGAGACAGAAGCAGACAGACAGAAACAGAGACAGAAACAGAGAGACAGAAACAGAGAGACAGAAGCAGAAACAGAGAGAGACAGAAACAGAAACAGAAACAGAGAGAGACAGAAACAGAAACAGAAACAGAGAGAGACAGAAACAGAGAGAGACAGAGACAGAAACAGAGAGAGACAGAAGCAGACAGACAGAAACAGAGACAGAAACAGAGAGACAGAAACAGAGAGACAGAAGCAGAAACAGAGAGAGACAGAAACAGAGAAAGACAGAAACAGAGACAGAGAGAGACAGAAACAGAGACAGAAACAGAGAAAGACAGAAACAGAGACAGAGAGAGACAGAAACAGAGAGAGAGACAGAAACAGAGAAAGACAGAAACAGAGACAGAGAGACAGAAACAGAGAAACAGAAACAGAGAGACAGAAACAGAGAGACAGAAGCAGAAACAGAGAGAGACAGAAACAGAGAAAGACAGAAACAGAGACAGAGAGAGACAGAAACAGAGAGACAGAAACAGAGAGAGAGACAGAAACAGAGAAAGACAGAAACAGAGACAGAGAGAGACAGAAACAGAGAGAGACAGAAACAGAGAGAGACAGAAACAGAGAGACAGAAACAGAGACAAGAGAAGCTCAGGCCACTCAACTGCCTTTTGGCGTGAGACAGAAACTCTCCAGAGGCCATGATGAGCCCAGCTGCACAGATATATTTATGGACAGACAGTGGCTGAGAGAAGCAGGACAGACACATTCTGGAGATCACCATGCCTGGTCCGCATAAGACTCCTATCCTTGCATTAGCTGTGCAGTGTCCACCAGCTTCCCCTGCTCAGAGACAACAAAACAAGCCGCTTTAACACAGTATACTGAAGACAGGACATTAATAAGTCAGGACATTAATATGACAGGACATTCATAAGACAGGACATTCATAAGACAGGCCATTCATAAAGGAGCTTAGAGCCGTGAGGCTTGATGTGGCAGCCAACAGCCACTGGGCTTCCTGCTTACACAGGCCGGTTTTTGTATGTGTGTGTGTGTGTGTGTGTGTGTGTGTGTGTGTGTGTGTGTGTGTGTGTGTGTGTGTGTGTGTGTGTGTGTGTGTGTGTGTGTGTGTGTGTGTGTGTGTGTGTGTGTGTGTGTGTGTGTGTGTGTGTGTGTGTGTGTGTGTGTGTGTGTCCACGAGTGAGTGTGGATGTGTGGGTCCGTGTTTGGAGTGCGGTTCACACTGACCCCCATAATGCCAGTCCGTCTGAGTGGAAAACTCCCTCCCAATGGGGCAGCTCTGGCTTTAACACAGTTCACAAGCCTGCTTCCCACCTCAGGCAGACTCCAAGAGGGCCCCAGTGCTGCTCGACCTGTCGCCCTTTTCCCCACGCCACTCTGTTTGTCTTTCTCTGCACTCAGACCAGCTCATCTCTCTGCACTAGGCCTGGGGCAGGCTGACGGAGACCTGTCGTCTACAGTCAATCCAGTACCTGGGAATATGGTACTCTAGTTCCTGAGAAATGTAGCCAACATCAATGACAAAACACAACCACTGCATATTTGTTTTCTTTAAATGACACAGTCATGTGACAAACAGCCAAACAGATCAAATCTACACTGATGCAAACACTAAAATACATCTGTAAATTGTAAGTTGTTCTGTCATCAGTTGTCTAACTGTCATCAGCTCCAGAACAGATGGCTCAGTGTGCCCTTTGGCCCCAGGTATTATCAATATAGTGTGTGTGGATCATCCCTGCTGTGTGTATGTGACACCTGCAGCCCAACACTCCAGGGATAGCATGGTGAGGTCCCCTGGATGTTCTGTGTGTCCTCTGGTGAGCAGATATTCCAGAAACAATCTGCCACACTCACTCATCCAGGCCTAGAGCAATGCCCCATGTTCCAGCCCCATCCCCCTGAACTCCTTTACTAACCCTAACCCCATGTTCCAGCCCCATCCCCCTGAACTCCTTTACTAACCCTAACCCCATGTTCCAGCCCCATCCCCCTGAACTCCTTTACTAACCCTAACCCCATGTTCCAGCCCCATCCCCCTGAACTCCCTTACTAACCCTAACCCCATGTTCCAGCCCCATCCCCCTGAACTCCTTTACTAACCCTAACCCCATGTTCCAGCCCCATCCCCCTGAACTCCTTTACTAACCCTAACCCCATGTTCCAGCCCCATCCCCCTTAACTCCTTTACTAACCCTAACCCCATGTTCCAGCCCCATCCCCCTGAACTCCTTTACTAATCCTAACCCCATGTTCCAGCCCCATCCCCCTGAACTCCTTTACTAACCCTAACCCCATGTTCCAGCCCCATCCCCCTTAACTCCTTTACTAACCCTAACCCCATGTTCCAGCCCCATCCCCCTTAACTCCTTTACTAACCCTAACCCCATGTTCCAGCCCCATCGCCCTGAACTCCCTTACTAACCCTAACCCCATGTTCCAGCCCCATCCCCCTGAACTCCTTTACTAACCCTAACCCCATGTTCCAGCCCCATCCCCCTGAAATCCCTTACTAACCCTAACCCCATGTTCCAGCCCCATCCCCCCGAACTCCTTTACTAACCCTAACCCCATGCTCCAGCCCCATCCCCCTGAACTCCCTTACTAACCCTAACCCCATGTTCCAGCCCCATCCCCCTGAACTCCCTTACTAACCCTAACCCCATGTTCCAGCCCCATCGCCCTGAACTCCCTTACTAACCCTAACCCCATGTTCCAGCCCCATCGCCCTGAACTCCCTTACTAACCCTAACCCCATGTTCCAGCCCCATCCCCCTGAACTCCTTTACTAACCCTAACCCCATGTTCCAGCCCCATCCCCCTGAACTCCCTTACTAACCCT
>NC_068446.1:32352876-32425376 GCF_023373465.1 Oncorhynchus keta | reverse complement strand
GGTGTTTGTTCTTCACTGGTTGCCCTTTTCTTGTGGCAACAGGTCACAAATCTTGCTGCTGTGATGGCACACTGGTATTTCACCAAATATCTCTCTGTGGGTTCAAAGCCTCACAGTGGCTCTGCCTGGCTGGCTGGCCCCCCTCTGCTGCTCTGTTTAACCCCATGACTGAGCACTCTGACTGGGGCACGGCAGAGCCAGATGGTACCCGCTCCCTAGAAACACACTATGCCAGATTGGGAGTGGGAAAAATATGATACCAGGGTGCTTTACGCTTTAAGTGACCACACAACAGCTACACTTTGAAGATGATTAATGGAAACAGTCATCACCATCAGTCACACATATGTTTGATTTGATATGTGCAACAACTGTTAATATCTGAAAGCATGGCTCAACACGTGAAAGGGATGAAGTGAGTCTAGCACAGGAGGTTAGTGGCACCTTAATTGGGGAGGATGGGCTCGAGGTAATGGCTTGAGTGGAATGGTATCAAATACAGCAAACATGGTTTCCATGTGTTTGAAGCCATTCCATTAGCTCCATTCAAGCCATTATTGTGAGCCGTCCTCCCCTCAGCAGCCTCCACTGGAGTCTAGTCAATGGCCGTTTCAACATGACAACAAATTGATCTACGGCAACACTCAATCAATACTGTAGGTAGGAGAGTCTAGTCCATGTATGATCTCTTAAACCTAGCCATAAGAAAGTCTAGTCCATGTACGATCTCTTAAACCTAGCCATAAGAAAGTCTAGTCCATGTACGATCTTTTAAACCTAGACATAAGAAAGTCTAGTCCATGGATTATCTCTTAAACCTAGCCATAAAAAAGTCTAGTCCATGGATCATCTCTTAAACCTAGCCGTAAGAAAGTCTAGTCTGTGGAAGATCTCTTAAATCTAGCCATAAGAAAGTCTAGTCCATGTACGATCTCTTAAACCTAGCCATAAGAAAGTCTAGTCCATGTACGATCTCTTAAACCTAGCCATAAGAAAGTCTAGTCCATGTACGATCTCTTAAACCTAGCCATAAGAAAGTCTAGTCCATGTACGATCTCTAAAACCTAGCCATAAGAAAGTCTAGTCCATGTACGATCTCTTAAACCTAGCCATAAGAAAGTCTAGTCCATGGACGATCTCTAAATCCTAGCCATAAGAAAGTCTAGTCCATGGATGATCTCTAAAACCTAGCCATAAGAAAGTCTAGTCCATGTACGATCTCTAAAACCTAGCCATAAGAAAGTCTAGTCCATGTACGATCTCTTAAACCTAGCCATAAGAAAGTCTAGTCCATGTACGATCTCTAAAACCTATCCAGAGGGAAGTCTAGTCCATGTACGATCTCTTAAACCTAGCCATAAGAAAGTCTAGTCCATGTACGATCTCTAAAACCTAGCCAGGGGGAAGTCTAGTCCATGTACGATCTCTTAAACCTAGCCAGAGGGAAGTCTAGTCCATGTACGATCTCTTAAACCTAGCCATAAGAAAGTCTAGTCCATGTACGATCTCTTAAACCTAGCCATAAGAAAGTCTAGTCCATGTACGATCTCTTAAACCTAGCCATAAGAAAGTCTAGTCCATGTACGATCTCTTAAACCTAGCCATAAGAAAGTCTAGTCCATGGACGATCTCTAAAACCTAGCCATAAGAAAGTCTAGTCCATGTACGATCTCTAAAACCTAGCCATAAGAAAGTCTAGTCCATGGACGATCTCTAAAACCTAGCCATAAGAAAGTCTAGTCCATGTACGATCTCTAAAACCTAGCCATAAGAAAGTCTAGTCCATGGACGATCTCTAAAACCTAGCCATAAGAAAGTCTAGTCCATGTACGATCTCTTAAACCTAGCCATAAGAAAGTCTAGTCCATGTACGATCTCTTAAACCTAGCCATAAGAAAGTCTAGTCCATGTACGATCTCTAAAACCTAGCCATAAGAAAGTCTAGTCCATGTACGATCTCTAAAACCTAGCCATAAGAAAGTCTAGTCCATGTACGATCTCTAAAACCTAGCCATAAGAAAGTCTAGTCCATGTACGATCTCTAAAACCTAGCCATAAGAAAGTCTAGTCCATGTACGATCTCTAAAACCTAGCCATAAGAAAGTCTAGTCCATGGACGATCTCTAAAACCTAGCCAGAGGGAAGTCTAGTCCATGTACGATCTCTAAAACCTAGCCATAAGAAAGTCTAGTCCATGTACGATCTCTAAAACCTAGCCATAAGAAAGTCTAGTCCATGTACGATCTCTAAAACCTAGCCATAAGAAAGTCTAGTCCATGTACGATCTCTTAAACCTAGCCATAAGAAAGTCTAGTCCATGTACGATCTCTAAAACCTAGCCATAAGAAAGTCTAGTCCATGTACGATCTCTAAAACCTAGCCATAAGAAAGTCTAGTCCATGTACGATCTCTAAAACCTAGCCATAAGAAAGTCTAGTCCATGTACGATCTCTAAAACCTAGCCATAAGAAAGTCTAGTCCATGTACGATCTCTAAAACCTAGCCATAAGAAAGTCTAGTCCATGTACGATCTCTAAAACCTAGCCATAAGAAAGTCTAGTCCATGTACGATCTCTAAAACCTAGCCATAAGAAAGTCTAGTCCATGTACGATCTCTAAAACCTAGCCATAAGAAAGTCTAGTCCATGTACGATCTCTAAAACCTAGCCATAAGAAAGTCTAGTCCATGTACGATCTCTAAAACCTAGCCATAAGAAAGTCTAGTCCATGTACGATCTCTAAAACCTAGCCAGAGGGAAGTCTAGTCCATGTACGATCTCTAAAACCTAGCCAGAGGGAAGTCTAGTCCATTGTTTTTTGTACACTTTTTGGAACACTTCACATTTAACATTTTACAGTACATGTGACATGTCACGTGAAATCATGTGAAAACGTGTTTTTGGAATGCTTGAAGTTGAATTTTAAGTCCAAGGTGTAGGGATAAAAGTGAAACCAGTTATTGCCACAGACATGGTGGCATAGCAGGAAGATAGGACTGCAGTGAACCAAGAGGTTGTGAGTTCAAACTCCAGGTAAGGACATGTTGAAAAATAATTAGTGAATAAATAAACACACAATGTAGTAATGTAAGTTGAAAACACTTTATGTTAAAAGCACTGTGTGTGTATCATAGAGACGTTGTTTGCAGGGCATTACCTGTGAAATCTCATGTGAAAATTTGCATCCACAAAGTTTATGCGGTCACATGTGAAACTTTGTAAAATATCATGTGATTTTACATGTGAAATATTTTGGTTTTTCCATAAGGGCATCCTGCCATAAGGGCATCCTGCCATAAGGGCATCCTGCCTTTCCTGTTAGAGGATGGACATTCTAGAGTTTCAGCTCCCAAGAAGGAGCCATTCGAAACCTGCTCTATGCTCAATATAAATTGTAAATTGGAATGATCTGACAATCTGTGAGTTAATCTGATCCTCTAAGTGAAGTCTGCAGCAGCAGCAGACACACGAAGCTCAGCCACACAATGGCTCTGGCAGGCTGCTCAACTCTGCCTCTCCTCTCTGTCTCCACTGGGTCTTTTCTATTCCATATGGCTCTGGCAGGCTGCTCAACTCTGCCTCTCCTCTCTGTCTCCACTGGGTCTTTTCTATTCCATATGGCTCTGGCAGGCTGCTCAACTCTGCCTCTCTTCTCTGTCTCCACTGGGTCTTTTCTATTCCATATGGCTCTGGCAGGCTGCTCAACTCTGCCTCTCCTCTCTGTCTCCACTGGGTCTTTTCTATTCCATATGGCTCTGGCAGGCTGCTCAACTCTGCCTCTCTTCTCTGTCTCCACTGGGTCTTTTCTATTCCATATGGCTCTGGCAGGCTGCTCAACTCTGCCTCTCCTCTCTGTCTCCACTGGGTCTTTTCTATTCCATATGGCTCTGGCAGGCTGCTCAACTCTGCCTCTCCTCTCTGTCTCCACTGGGTCTTTTCTATTCCATATGGCTCTGGCAGGCTGCTCAACTCTGCCTCTCCTCTCTGTCTCCACTGGGTCTTTTCTATTCCATATGGCTCTGGCAGGCTGCTCAACTCTGCCTCTCTTCTCTGTCTCCACTGGGTCTTTTCTATTCCATATGGCTCTGGCAGGCTGCTCAACTCTGCCTCTCCTCTCTGTCTCCACTGGGTCTTTTCTATTCCATATGACTCTGGCAGGCTGCTCAACTCTGCCTCTCCTCTCTGTCTCCACTGGGTCTTTTCTATTCCATATGGCTCTGGCAGGCTGCTCAACTCTGGCTCTCCTCTCTGTCTCCACTGGGTCTTTTCTATTCCATATGGCTCTGGCAGGCTGCTCAACTCTGGCTCTCCTCTCTGTCTCCACTGGGTCTTTTCTATTCCATATGGCTCTGGCAGGCTGCTCAACTCTGGCTCTCCTCTCTGTCTCCACTGGGTCTTTTCTATTCCATATGGCTCTGGCAGGCTGCTCAACTCTGCCTCTCCTCTCTGTCTCCACTGGGTCTTTTCTATTCCATATGGCTCTGGGCTGAGTGGGCTCTGGCTTTCCTCTCTGTGCTGTACATTACATGTCTTCTTCCTTCTGACCTTGCCAGCCAAACAAAGATGGCTGAGCTGAATGGCAGGCCTTGTCTGGCGTGGCCATGACGTGATGGAGGGAGGGAGGGATGGCAGCACATGGCAGCACTTAGCTCCACACAATACCGTCCACTGTACACCTGTCCCTCCCCATCCAGGCTGCCAACCTGTCTGTATCCCGCTTTATTCTGTTTTGGCCATTGACCCCCCCTCCTTTTCATTTAACCTGCTCAAACCGGTGTGTGTGTGAGTGTGATTACATTTGTGTGTGTGTGTATAAATGGGATTAGTGGAGCAAGGGAAACCCTGGAGGAGGGTTAGTGGAGACGGGAAGGATAGAGGGGGAGGCAGAGGAGGAGGGCAATACATTATCTCAACAGATCACCCACTCCACCCCCGCCCCACTCCACTGTGACTCCAGCATCACCAGGACCATGGAGAAGTAAGGGCTAGCGGCTGTCTGCTGCCCAGCTCCCCCAGCAGAGCTCCTGTTGTTGGGCCAGTGTTTGTCCTGGACGGCACTGCCCTAGCCTGTTTGCGCTGAGAGAAGGGGAAAGAAGCCAGAGGAGACTCCATTTGTTTAACACTCCATTCAGCTTGGTGGGCTTTGAAAAATGAAGGCAATAAAGAGGTAGGCCTGGCAGGGGCTCAATTAACCACTAGTGGGGAGCATGGCGTCTGAGACCCCTTCATGGTAGAAAGAGGACAACTAAATCTTAGGGAGGGGAATTCCAGTCCGGATCTCTGTTGGTCTATCCATCTACCCATTGGATGCCTGGACTCTTGGTTTATGGAAGCAACTTGAACTCCATAAACTGGTTTCAATAGCACTGAGAAAAAGGGTGAGAACATATTTTTATGTCGACGTGCAGTTGTCATTACACAACATTTCCACTTGTTGCATCAAGACACTACAGTGACATGACAAGGTCTCAGATCAGGGTCAGACAACCCATAAATAACATCATGACACACATCATGACACACATGTCCAAGAAAACAGAACAAAAACTCCACATGTACACTCCAATGCCTCTTAGGGCATATCCAAGCCTAACACTCTTCCAGTAAAGGTTCTGTCAACATTGTGCTTAATGCTGGAGCAAATACAGCGAGCAAACAGAGCTGAGGATCACAGGACAGGACAGCTTTGGGCTCCGGTGACACCCACCCTCTCTGACAGTCATTTGTGTACCTCACATTCAAATAGAAATCCAACGGAGGACAATGGCTTGCTTCGCCTGGTCCCAGATCTGTGCTGTATAGCCAATAACCCTAGGAGTGTTGGCAATACAGCACAAACAGATCTGGGACCAGGCTTGTAGAGCACTCCTCTAGTCTCTATCACAGGGACTGCTGTTCTGTGGTTCCAGTTTGTGGAGGCGTTGACCCCATTCAGCCAGCCTAAAGCTCCTGAAAAACCTTGAAGGCTGCCTAGTGACGGAGAGATGAGTTAGTGGGATCCATCAGTCAGTGACAGCTCCTGAACGGTCTGTTAGTTTACTTCTTCTGATTCTCAACCCCGCACGAGGGATAGAAAGAGAGGAGGATGGGGGCAAGACTACATTTGGTTGTGGAATTTATTGAAAATAATATGAATCTAAAATAATTTTCTGCACTGAAGGAAAGAAGTACGTAAAAGAGCAGGAATCAATGGATTCCTAAAGAACAACCCTCCTTCTTAGAACACTGCCATTCAATATTAAAGAGAGGTGCACCTGAGACATAGGACAGTTAGAGTTGAGGCCACAGCCCTTGGACTCTGCTGTGTTTCATGTGGGGTCTTGTTGTTACCCACACTGGAAATAATGGAAGAGAGTGACAAGATCAAATAGGAAATGAGAAACCGTACATCATCAGTCAGGAGTGACGTGAGGCACAGTACCATAGGAGCTGGAGAACCTGTCTGCCTAGCTGACACAGAGGGCAAAGGTCAAATAGTCATCTTCTGACAGGATTTTCACACACTCTCACACACCCGCACGTGTACGTTGGTTTTACTATCCAATTGGGGACCCAAAAATGTATTCCCATTCAAAATCCAATTTCCCCTAAACCTAAACCTACCCCAAACCCTTAAGCCTAAACCTAACCACAACATCTAACCCTAATTCTAAAGCTAACTCTGAATCTAACCCGTAAGCCTAAACGTAACCCCTAGGCCTAAAGTAGCATTTTTCCTTTTGGGGACTGGCGAAATGTTCTCACTTGTCAAACGTTCCTTGCTTTATTATGCTTGTGAGGACTTATGGAGCCCAAAAGGTTAGTAAAGATAGATCACGTGCACACGCACACAAACACACACACACACACAAACACACACACATACACATCCATGGCTGTCAGTTTGGAGGCAGGTTCCACTGAGTGTAAGTACATGCTTTGAATGCTAGTGCAGTGATGTGAGCTCAGGTTTTCCACTTGGCTGGGCTGTCAGGCAGGCAGGGCCCCTGACATGAGGTGAACCCACACCCTGAGCCCTGGGCTGGCGGATGTGGGATGTTTGTACAGTATGAGTGTCACTACTGACCCCAAACCAGCTAATTCATTTCATCTTTCAAAACAATGGAAATCAAATGTACTTTTCCTTCATGGAATGGGTTGACCTTGCCTATGGAAGTAAATATACAGTATATTTTTGCTGAGGCAAAAACACCCTGTCCGAAAAAATATTGTTTCGGGAAGAAATTATGATGTTGTGTGTGTGTGTGTGTGTGTGTGTGTGTGTGTGTGTGTTTGCGTGCGTGCGTGTGTGTGTGTGTGCATGCGTAACCTTTGCCCTCTGCGTCAGCCAGGCAGACAGGTTTCCCATCTCCAAGGTATTGTACTACACCTCCTGTCACTGCTGACTGATGATCCATTGTTTCTAATTTCCTATTTGACCTCATCACTCTCTTCCTCCTCTCACAGATCATCTCTTCAGGTCAGAAAACAATAAACATTTTGACAGGTTGTCATCTTGTCTTGTCAGAATGTATCTGTTGATGTTTACATAAACTCTCTGTCTCCTCATCACATCAAATCAACACACAGGGGGAAGGGGATGCTTGACAGGATACACCAAAAGTATGTGGACGCCCCTTCAAATGAGTGGATTCGGCTATTTCAGCCAAACCCTTTTCTGACAGGTGTATAAAATCGAGCACACAGCTATGCAATCTCCATAGACAAACATTGGCAGTAGAATGCCCTTACTGAAGAACTCAGTGACTTTCAACGTGGCACAGTCATAGGATGCCACCTTTCCAACAAGTCAGTTTGTCAAATGTCTGCCCTGCTAGAGCTGCCCCAGTCAACTTTAAGTGCTGTTATTGCAAAGTGGGAACGTTCAGGAGCAACAACGGTTCAGCCGCGAAGTGGTAGACCACACAAGCTTGCAGAACCCCTGAGTGCTGAAGCGCATAGTGTGAACAAATCGTCTGTCTTCGGTTGCAACACTCACTAACGAGTTCCTAAGCAGCCACATATAAGCCTAAGGTCACCATGCACAATGCCAAGAGTTGGCTGGACTGGTGTAAAGCTTGCCGCCATTGGACTCTGGAGCAGTGGAAACGGGTTCTCTGGAGTGATGAATCCCCCTTCACAATCTGGCAGTCCGATGGATGAATCTGGATTTGGCAGATGCCAGGAGAACGCTACCTGCCCAGATGCATAGTGCCAACAAAGTTTGGTGGAGGAGGAATAATGGTCTGGGGCTGTTTTTCATAGTTCGGGTTGGGACCCTTAGTTCCAGTGAAGAGAAATCTTAACGCGACAGCATACAATGACATTCTACACAATGCAGTGCACACAACTTTGTGTCAACAGTTTGGGGAAGGCCCTTTCCTGTTTCAGCATGACAATGCCCTTATGCACAAAGCAAGGTTCATACAGAAATGGTTTGTCGAGATCGGTGTGGAAGAACTTGACTGGCCTGCACAGGGCCCTGACCTCAACCCCATAACGCACCTTTGGGATGAATTGGAACACCCACTGCGAGCCAAGTCTACTCGCACAACACCGGTGCCCACATACTTTTGGTCATGTAGTGTATTCTCACCCCATCAGGATGTGTGTTGTTCTTTGGGTCCCAGCACCTTTTGAGTGCTGAGTCTAATCAAAGGGTCCCAGGGTGTGTTTCTGCAGCCCTCCCTCACTCCCTTCCTGCAGCAACCCAGCCACCCAGCCAGCCCAGCCCAGCGAGCGCTCTGCGAGGTCAAACGCAGGTCGCAGCGAAAAAGGATGAACTTCTGAACCTCATCCCTGAATGAAACGCCTCTGTGCCCAACAAATATCAGACACAAAGAAGAAGGCTGGAGACTATTTTCTCTCCACAGGGTGCTGCGTTTAAGAGCAGTGCTGCTTAAAGACACATTATAGCTGGGTAGTGATCACATAATGGACAGGGAGCTCCTCGTCACATTTATTCAAACATTTCATATCAATGTAAATGAGCTGAGAGGGAGTTCATCCAAGAAAGCTTTATAGATGATAATGTGATGAAAAGACGGGGTGATTTTGTTTTGGGTGGGGGGGAGACTTCTGCAGTATTTTCCATAACAACACTAAGGCCACTTGGGAATACTTCAGGCTTGGAATAGCGAAATCTGGCAAGAAACCTGGATGTCACCCAAACACAATATTTCTAAAAGAGGTCTTTAAGACAAACTGTCACAGTTTATTACATTTCTGTTTGATTATTTTCCCATCTTACTCTGAAGCAGCGGCAATTTACATCTCAGATAAAGTATTGTTTTGCTTCATGTTAAATCAACATAGTTCTCTAAAAGCTAAATCAGAGGATACGGTCATGACCTGTGTGTTTTATGAATCGCTAACAAAAGTGGTTTAATGTTTCTTTAAAAACATCTCTGAGCCGAACACAACATTCAAACACGATGAAAATAGGACTATCCCTCGTGACATTTCAAAACTAATAATCATCACTGATATACTGTATCAAAGACACTGGCAGAAAAAAACTTCTGTGAAATCTAATATGTTGTTGCTGGAACCCAGGAAGAGTAGCTGCTGCCTTAGAAGTGAATTTACTATATTACCAGAACTGACTGTTGTTTCCAAGTGTGTGTTTGGTGTATCTACTCTAAGATATGCTGGAGGAGCACTTAAAGAGTCAGGGCTTGATCTGGTGGTGTCAGGGACTGAGGATCAAAAGGAGCCATCTCATCAAAAGGGGATTGAAGTGTGTGTGTGTGTGTGTGTGTGTGTGTGTGTGTGTGTGTGTGTGTGTGTGTGTGTGTGTGTGTGTGTGTGTGTGTGTGTGTGTGTGTGTGTGTGTGTGTGTGTGTGTGTGTGTGTGTGTGTGTGAGTAGGGGCTATAGGGATCACAGCTGAACTCCTACAGCGTTGGCCTCAGAAGCTCAAACAGAGTCTGTCAAAGTGTGAACGCTGACAGACAGATGAGTGAGGATGAGCTCTACTACTCTCTCTCTCTCAAAGACCTCATACTGTCAACCTCTCTCTCTCTCAAATACCTCATACTGTCAACCTCTCTCTCTCTCTCTCTCTCTCTCAAAGACCACTCATACTGTCAACCCTTCTCCTCTCAAATACCTCATACTGTCAACCGTTCTCTCTCTCAAAGACCTCTCATACTGTCAACCTCCGTCTCTCTCTCATTTGCCTTGTCAAATACCTCATACTGTCAACTTTCTCTCTCAAATAACTCATACTGTCAACCTCTTTCTCTCTCAAATACCTCTTACTGTCAACCTCTTTCTCTCAAACACCTCATACTGTCAACTCTCTCTCAAATACCTCATACTGTCAACCTCTCTCTCTCTCAAAGACCTCTCATACTGTCAACCTCCGTCTCTCTCTCCTTTGCCTTCTCAAATACCTCATACTGTCAACTCTCTCTCTCTCTCTCTCTCTCTCTCTCTCTCTCTCAAAGACCTCTCATACTGTTAACCTCTCTCTCAAATACCTCATACTGTCAACTCTCTCTCTCTCTCTCTCTCTCTCTCAAATACTTCATACTGTCAACCTCTCTCCTATCAAATATCTCATACTGTTAACCTCTCTCTCTCAAATACCTTATACTGCTAACCTCTCTCTCTCTCTCTCTCGCTCTCTCTCTCAAAGACCTCTCATACTGTCAACCTCTCCCTCTCTCGCTCTCTCTCAAAGACCTCTCATACTGTCAACCTCTCCCTTTCTCGCTCTCTCTCAAAGACCTCTCATACTGTCAACCTCTCCCTCTCTCGCTCTCTCTCAAAGACCTCTCATACTGTCAACCTCTCCCTCTCTTGCTCTGTCTCTCAAAGACCTCTCATACAGTCAACCTCTCTCGCTCTCTCTCTCTCTCTCTCTCTCTCTCTCTCTCACACATAGTCTTCTCAGACAAACCTGTCATTGAACTCTAGCTTATACAATCTCTCACCATCTTTCTCAGACAGCTCAAAATCCACAGACTTTTTCTCATAGACCTTCCACTTTAAAAAAAACTCACTAATCTTCACAAACTTCCATCAGCAACTAATGATCTGTTACAGATCTCCCTCTGCTCCTCCTTCTTTCCTATCCTACTGGGCATCCAGCCCAGGGCAGCTCTAGCCCAGCTGTGGCCTATATGCTTTTACCATCTAATAGCCGTGACCTTCACGGTCTGCATGTCAGAGCAGGCAGAAAGGCCTGGACATTTATTAGAGCCTGTTACACACATACACAGAGTAAAGCAATAACGGTCAGAGGCACGGCTGGGACAACACAGCTGATGAACAGGGAAACACAGAGCTGTCTCACATACTACCGCTCCACCTCATTGAGCTTTGATAAGATGGATGACTGTCTATGGGATTTGTCTTTAAATATATCAATTCATTAAGTTCATAATTTAAAACAACATCACATAGCCTAGCGGTTAGAGCATTGGGCCAGTAAACAAAAGGTCATAAGTTCAAATCCCCAAGCTGACAAGGTGAAAAATCTGTTTGTGCCCTTGAGCAAGGCATTTAACCATAATTGCTCCTGGGTCTGTCACAACTAAAGAATCACTGTTGAATCTGAAAAGACACAGATCCCAAAAGGATCTGTGATTGCATGTTCTGAAAGGAATGAGGTTGGTTGATAACTAAGTGTGTCATTGTAGCAAAGTATTTATAATCCAAAAATCTGATCTCTTAAAATGTCCTCCTATACAATAAGCCATAATTGATTTCGTCCCAATAAGCCTGGCATATTCCCACATTCAAGGAGCTTTCCGTTTGATTAGGTTATTTTGCCTAAAAACCTTCAGGCCCACCTATAGAAAGCAAAATGACAACTGTATTTATTTGAAGGCTATAGCCCTGTCTGACTCCTGACCTATTTAGAGTGTTAATATGCTGTTTAATATGACATGTATCTTATTTGAAATTATGTTCACTTCTTATATTCACCTTTTCATGTTTATTCAAATACTTTTCATTGACATCCATTTGGTTTGGTTTCAATACCTAAAAATCCATTTGTAGGTTCAGGTAGTCACAAAAATAGATGGGCGTGTGAATTTGGAGCTGCAGTTTATTTTTTAATGTGAGCGCGGAGTGGTTTTTAGCGGGACTGTGGGGAAGCACATGGAGTGCCAACCGCTCAACTTCACTCACATGCTCTGGTATTAATACACACTGTGTGAAATAGGATAAATGTAAGCACCCATAAATGTTTTTTATTTGATTAATTAAGAAATTAAATGTCTTTTAAACAGGATTGAATTGGGGGAAAGCAGAGTAGAAGAACTACAAAATGGTGCAAATTATGAAAGATACAAAATCTACAAATAATCTGCATTTGCCCGTTGTCTCAGCCCAGTTTCTCTGTTCTGCTTTAGTATGGGGAAATACTGCTAGTCACTCAGTTTATATCCTGCATCAACAACACCCTGGTTTACAGTCTAAAAATAATATCTGGGTTACAATGCTTTGCTGAGCCAATTTCCCCAAACAAAAGTTTCAGGAAACCGCCTTTACGCTGCATTGCCATGGTTACTAACAACACGTGCAGTGCGATAGGGGTGACTAGTCAAACTAAGACCCCAAGATCCTCCTCCTCCCAACTCAAACGGGAAGTACCAGCGTCTATTCAATGCTGGTCTGACCAATCAGAATCCATGCTTCAAGATTGTATTGATCACGCGGACTGGGATATGTTCCAGGTTGCCTCTGAGAACAACATTGACCTATACACTGACACGTGTACTGAGTTAATCAGGCGATGTTGTTCCCACTGTGACTATTAAAACCTATCCATATCAAAAACCGTGGGTATATGGCAGTATTCGCAAAAAAATGAAAGTGTGAACCACTGCATTTAACCTCTGCAAGGTGACTGGGAACATGGTTGAATACAAACAGTGCAGTTACGCCGTCCGAAAGGCAATCAAACAGACAAAACATCAGTACTGAGACAAAGTGGAGTTGCAATTCAAAAGCTCAGACAAAAGACATACGTGGCAGAGACTCCAAGACAATCACGTATTACGACGTGAGTAAGACATTTAAGCTTGTTAACCTTCGTAAGGCTGCTGGCCCAGACGGCATCCCTAGCTGCTTCCTCAGAGCATGCGCAGACCAACTGGCTGGTGTGTTTATGGACATATTCAATCTCTCCCTACCCCAGTGTACTGTCCCCACTTGCTTGTCCACCATTGTTCCTGTAACCAATAAAGCAAAGGTATGTGAACTAAATGACTATCGCCCCGTAGCACTAACTTCTGTCATCATGAAGTGCTTGAGAGGCTAGTTAAGGATCATATCACCTCCACTTTACCTGACACCCTAGACCCACTTCAATTTTCATACCGCCCCAATAGATGCACAGACAATGCTATTGCCACTGCCCTATTCCATCTGGACAAGAGGAATACCTACAGTTGAAGTCGGAAGTTTACATGCACTTCGGTTGGGTTCCTTAAAACTAGTTTTTCAACCACTCCAATAATTAACTAACTATAGTTTTGGCAAGTCGGTTAGGATATCTACTTTGTGCATGACACAAGTCATTTTCCCAACAATTGTTTACAGACAGATTATTTAACTTGTAATTCACTGAATCACAATTCCAGTGAGTCAGAAGTTTACATACACTAATTTGACTGTGCCTTTGAACAGCTTGGAAAATTCACCCTGCTATCATCCAGAAGGCGAGGTCAGTACGGGTGCATCAAAGCAGGGACCAAGAGAATAGAACACAGCTTCTATCTCAAGGCCATCAGACTGTTAAATAGCAATCACTAGCCAGCCTCCACACAGTACCCTTCCCTGAACTTAGTCCCTGTCACTAGCTGGCTACCAACCGGTTACTCATCCCTGCACCTTAGAGGCTACTGCCCTATGGAGATATACATGGAACACTGGTCACTTTAATAACGTTTACATACTGTTTTACTCATTTCATATGTACAGTGCCTTCGGAAAGTATTCAGACCCCTTGACTTTTTCCACATTTTGTTACGTTACAGCCTTATTCTAAAATGTATTAAATCATTTTTTCCCCTCATCAATCTACACACAATACCCCAATTTAAAAAACCTAATGAAATTCAATTATAATGCCTAAAAATATGTAATATCACATTTACTTAAGTATTCAGACCCTTTACTCAGTACTTTGTTGAAGCACCTTTGGCGGCGATTACAGCCTCGGGTTTTCTTGGGTATGACGCTACAAGCCTGGCACACCTGCATTTGGGGAGTTTCTCCTATTCTTCTCTGCAGATCCTTTCATGCTCTGTCAGGTTGGATAGGGAGTGTTGCTGCACAGCTATTTTTAGGTCTCTCCAGAGATGTTCGACCGTGTTCAATCCGGGCTCTGGCTGGGCCACTCAAGGACAT
Organism: Oncorhynchus keta; assembly: GCF_023373465.1. Lineage (NCBI taxonomy): Eukaryota > Metazoa > Chordata > Actinopteri > Salmoniformes > Salmonidae > Oncorhynchus > Oncorhynchus keta. The sequence continues at coordinate 32,411,029 of NC_068446.1, read as the reverse complement.
TCAGAGACTTGTCCCAAAGCTACTCCAGCGTTGCCTTGTCTGTGTGCTTTGGGTCGTTGTCCTATTGGAAGGTGAACCTTCGCCCCTGTCAGTGGTCCTGAGTGCTCTACAGCAGGTTTTCATCAAGTATCTCTCTGTACTTTGCGCCGTTCATCTTTCCCTCAAACCTGACAAGTCTTCCAGTCTCTGCCGCTGAAGAACATCCCCACAGCACTGAAGGGATGGTGCCAGGTTTCCTCCAGACGTGGCGATTGGCATTCATGCCAAAGAGTTCAAACTTGGTTTCATCAGACCAGAGAATCTTGTTTCTCATGATCTGAGAGATTTTAGGTGCATTTTGGCAAACTCCAAGCGGCTGTCAAGTGCCTTTTAATGAGGAGTGGCTTCCGTCTGGCCACTCTATCATAAAGGCCTGATTGGTGGAGTGCTATAGAGATGGTTATCATTCTGGAACGTTCTTTCAAGTCCACAGATGAACTCTAGAGCTCTGTCAGAGTGAACATCGGGTTCTTGGTCACCACCCCCGATTGCTCAGTTTGGCCAGGCGGCCAGGTCTAGGAAGAGGTGGTTGGTGGTTCCAAACTTATTCCATTTAAGAATGGTGGAGGCCACTGTGTTCTTGACAATCTTTTGGTACACATCCCCAGATTTGTGCCTTGACACGATCCTGTCTCGGACGTCTATGGACAATTCCTTCGACCTCATGGCTTGGTTTTTGTTCTGGCATGCACTGTCAACTGTGGAACCTTCTATGGACAGTTGTGTGCCTTTCCAAATTATGTCCTGGTGGACTCAAGTTGTAGGAACAGTTCAGTGTGTCAAATCGGAGGGCCTGTTGTCCGGACCTCTGGCAGTCTCTATGGGGGGTGCCACAGGGTTAAATTCTCGAGCCGACTCTCTTCTCTGTATACGTCAATGATGTCGCTCTTGCTGCTGGTGATTCATTGATCCACCTCTATGCAGACGACACCATTCTGTATACCTCTGGCCCTTCTTTGGATACTGTGTTAACAAACCTCCAGATGAGCTTTAATGCCATACAACTCTCCTTCTGTGGCCTCCAACTGCTCTTAAATGCAAATAAAACTAAATGCATGCTCTTCAACCGATCACTGCCCGCACCTGCCCGCCCGTCCAGCATCACTCCTCTGGATGGTTCTGACTTAGAATATGTGGACAACTACAATTACCTAGGTGTCTGATTAGACTGTAAACTCTCCTCCCAGACTCACATTAAGCATCTCCAATCCAAAATTAAATCTAGAATCGGCTTCCTATTTCGCAACAAAGCATCCTTCACTCATGCTGCCAAACATACCCTCGTAAAACTGACTATCCTACCGATCCTCGACTTCGGCGATGTCATTTACAAAATAGCCTCCAACACTCTATTCAACAAATTGGATGCAGTCTATCACAGTGCCATCCGTTTTGTCACCAAAGCCCCATATACTACCCACCACTGCGACCTGTATGCTCTCATTGGCTGGCCCTCGCTTCATACTCGTCACCAAACCCACTGGCTCCAGGTCATCTACAAGTCTCTGCTAGGTAAAGCCCGCCTCATCTCAGCTCACTGGTCACCATAGCAGCACCCACCCGTAGCACGTGCTCCAGCAGGTATATCTCACTGGTCACCCCCCAAAGCCAATTCTTCCTTTGGCCGCCATTCCTTCCAGTTCTGTGCTGCCAATGACTGGAAGGAACTGAAAAAAATCACTGAAGCTGGAGAAACATATCTCCCTCATTAGCTTTAAGCACCAGCTATCAGAGCAGCTCATAGATCATTGCACCTTTACATAGCTCATCTGTAAATAGCACATCCAACTACCTCATCCCCATACTGTATTTATTTATTTATCTTGCTCCTTTGTACCCCAGTATCTCTACTTGCACATTCATCTTCTACACATTCTACCATTCCAGTGTTTGATTGCTATATTTTAAGTACTTCACCACCATGGCCTATTTGTTGCCTTTACCTCCCTTATCTCACCTCATTTGCACATGCTGTATATAGACTTTTTCTACTGTATTATTGACTGTATGTTTGTTTATTCCATGTGTAACTCTGTTGTTGTATGTGTCGAACTGCTTTGCTTTATCTTGGCCAGGTCGCAGTTGTAAATGAGAACTTGTTCTCAACTAGCCTACCTGGTTAAATAAAGGTGAAATATATATAAATAAATAATAAATAAATACATCTCAAGGATGATCAATGGAAACAGGATGCACCTGAACTCAATTTTGAGTCTCATGGCAAAAGGTCTGAATACTTATGGAAACAAGGTATTTCTTTTTTTTTTTAAATGTATATATATATATTTATTTATATATATATATATATATATATATATATATATAACTTTGCAAAAATGTCTAAAAACATGCTTGCGCTTTGTTATTATGGGGTATTGTGTGTGGATTGCTGAGTATTTTTTTATTTAATCAATTTTAGAATAAGGCTGTACTGTGGGAAAAGTAAAGAGGTCTGAACACTTTTTGAATGCATTGTATAATGTATTCTACTGTATTCTAGTCAATGCCACTCCGACATTGTATGTCCTAATATTGATATATTTCTTAATTCTTTGACTTAGATTTGTGTGTATTGTTGTGAATTGTTAGATACTATGGCACTGTTGGAGCTAGGAACACAAGCATTTCGCTACATTCGCAATAACATTTGCTAAATATGGGTATGCGACCAATAAAATGTTATTTTATTTTAATACAACCCTGATAAAGCTACTGACAGATGTGTTAAAGCAGACGTTTCATATACCAGAGAGTACACTAAGGTCCAGGCTGCATCACATCCAGGCCGTGAATGGGAGTCCCATAGGACGGCGCACAATTGTCCCAGTGTTGTCCGGGTTTGGCTGGGGTAGGCCGTCATTGTAAATAAGAATTTGTTCTTAACTGACTTGCCTAGTTAAATAAAGTTTAAATCAAATAAATACGAATAAAAAGGTCATGACCCCCAGGTCTAGCCTATCTCTACAGTCATTACTACCACCTTGACACTCAAGTTAACTTGACACTCAAGTTATGTTGAAAGAAATTTGCAATGCCATTCATATCAATGTATCTACATTTCCAACATGATCTGTTTTAGTGATGATGGGGGATGGAAACTAAGGCAGGGCAATAACCAAGGCAAAAACCCTTCCACTCCCCCACTGGGTAGCTGCTAGTGTCAGTGAGTTCACAACACATCTCCCCCTCCCTCCCCCATACTTTCTTCCTCCTCTCTGTCCCCTCTCAATAACCTCACATGGCAGCATCAGCGTGATTGTGTGTAGACTGTGTATAGACTGGTAGATACACTGTGTATAGCCTGGTAGCGTAGATATGTGTTTGGTCATTAGAGACTGTCTATTCGAGCCTGTCACTCTCCCAGCCAGATACAGAGAAACTCATCCACCCCTTCAGCATTTCTCGGATCGACGACAGCAATGCGCTGTTTGGGTGCCTCCCTGCTAAATCATTATTGAGGCTCCAACTAATCCAGAACAGTGCTGTCAGATCACAGATCACTCCATTCAGGCCCAACTCAACTGGCTACTGGTCAACTACAGGATAGACATAAAAATCTTCACTCTTGTATTTAAAGCCTCGAATGGATTGAGCCCCACCTACCTCAACAACCTCATCTCAATCAGTGAGCCACCTCGCACTCTCCGCACTGCTTCAAGTCCCCCAAGACACGCCTCCAAACTATGGGGGACCGAGCCTTCTGCTCTCTTGCTTCTCCCCTATGGGTGTCATGCTCTGACCTTAGTTCCTTTGTTTTGTCTTTTGTTTTAGTATGGTCAGGGCGTGAGTTGGGTGGGTTGTCTATCTTAGCTTGTCTATGATTTTCTATTTTCTGTTTAGTGTTGTGTTGCACCTTACAGGACTGTTCCTTGGTTGTTTATTGTTTTGTTTTCAGCGTTCATTAAAACATTTAAATATGAACACTTACCACGCTGCACCTTGGTCCTCCTCTCCTTCCCCAGACGACCAGCGTTACAATGGGATGCTCTCTCTGACCATCTGAGAGCCGCTCCATCACTCAGAACTTCTAAAACGGATCTTAAAACACTTCTATAGACTGTCTTTTTCATAGTCCTGTTCCCAATCTAGAATGGATTTAGTACTATAGTTTTTTACATGCCTTGCTTCTAAATGTATATTGTTTTTATTGTATATCATTATAAAAATTTTCCTCAGAAGAGCTTTGAGATGAACTTTGTAATGAAAAGCGCTATACAAATGAAATTGTATATTATTAATACTTTTACAGCCTATTAGAGGATGTCTTTAGTTCCTTTGTGCTTTGTTTAAGCCTCAGACAGACAGACAGACAGACAGACAGACAGACAGACAGACAGACAGACAGACAGACAGACAGACAGACAGACAGACAGACAGACAGACAAGCTATATTAGGAGGATAAAGGAGGAAGATAAACATCTCAGTTGATGTACGCTTGACTGAAGCCAAAGGTTAACGGAGAAGACATCAAGGAGAGGAGGGAGGAACTAATGGGAACGTCAACAAGCAACAGGCCTTTAGAAATTGTTCAGAAACTGTGTGTAACAACATTGTTTTAAAGATTAACACTGATTTATATAGATTCAAATCTCTGGGGTGAATTTTGTCATCATTAAATAACTTCTATTAAACAAAGCCTATTTATTCATTATCTAAACAACTCATTATCAAATTGATTAATTATTTTTTATACATATGTAATGTTAAGCTGCAGATATAGGCATAGTCATGACATTCTGAAAGGTCCCTGTCCACATAATCTTATTGTCACGGACGTCCTCCTCTTCATCTGAGGAGAGGCGAGAAGGATCGGAGGACCAAAATGCGGCGTGGTATAAGTTCATGATGAATATTTAATTAAAGCAAGCACTGAACACTGAATACAAACTATACAAAAACAATAAACAAATAACGACGGTGACGCTAATGAGAACGGTGCTGACACAAGCAATCAACATAGACAATCACCCACAAAACCCAACACAAAACAGGCTACCTAAATATGGTTCCCAATCAGAGACAATGACTAACACCTGCCTCTGATTGAGAACCATATCAGGCCCAAACACAGAAACAGACAAACTAGACATCGAACATAGAATGCCCACTCAGATCACACCCTGACCAAAAAAAACAAACATAGAAACATACAAAGCAAACTATGGTCAGGGTGTGACACTTATTCATTATGAGCTGAAAGGGAAAACTGGTCCTAGATAAGCGCACCTATTCTAAGACACTTCAGGGCCCGGTGTCAAATCAAATCAAATCAAATATTATGTCACATATGGTGAATACAACAGGTATTTAACCTTTCCGTTAAATCTTAATAACAAGCTCTTAACCAACAATGCATTTCAAGAAATAGAGTTAAAGTTCCACAATAAAATAACAATAATGAGGCTATATACAAGGGGTACCGGTTTCTGAGCCAATGTTCTGGGTTACAGGTTAGTTGAGGTAATTTGTGCGTGTAGGTAGGGGTAAAGTGACAATACATAGATAATAATCAGCAAGTAGCAGAAATGTTATAACAAAGGGGTGGGTGGGGGGTGTCAATGTAAATAGTCCGGGTGGCCATTTTATTAATTGTTCACCAGTCTAATGGCTAAGGGGTAGAAGCTGTTAAGGAGCTTGTTGGACCTAGACTTGGTGCTCCGGTACCACTTGCAATGCGGTAGCAGAGAGAACAGTCTATGACTTGGGTGACTGGAGTTTTTTGGGCATTCCTCTGACCATGCTTAGTATATATTTCCTGGATGGCAGGAAGCTTGGTCCCAGTGATGTACTGGGCGGTACGCACTACCCTTTGTGGCCCCTTACGGTCGGATGCCGAGCAGTTGTGACGCAACCGGTCATGCTCTCCATGATGCAGCTGTAGAAGTTTTTGAAGATCTGTGGACCCATGCCAAGTCTTCTCAGTCTGAGGGGGAAAAGATGTTGTCATGCCTTCTTCACGACTGTCTTGGTGTGCTTGGACCATGATAGTTTGTTGGTGATGTGGACACCATGCAACTTGAAACTCTCAACCTGCTACACTGCAGCCTCATCAAGATGAATGGGGGCATGTTCTGCCTAACTTTTCCTGTAGTCCAATTACTTTCCTTGCTCACGTTGAGAGAGAGGTTGTTGGCCTGACACAGGCCTACCACTGTTGTGTTGTCAGCTAACTTAATGATGGTGTTTGAGTTGTGCTTGGCCATGCAGTTGGGGGTGAACAGGGAGTACAGGAGGGGACTAAGGACGCACCCCTGAGGGGCCCCAGTGTTGAGGTTCAACTTGGCAGACGTGTTGTTGCCTACCCTTTACCACCTGGGGGCGGCCCGTTAGGAAATCCAGGATCCAGTTGCAGAGGGAGGTGTTGAGTCCCAGGGTTCTTAGCTTAGTGATGAGCTTTGTAGGCACAATGGTGTTAAACACTGAGCTGTAGTCAATGAACAGCATTCTCACATAGGTGTTCCTTTTGTCCAGGTTGGAAAGGGCAGGGTGGAGTGCAATTGAGATTGCGTCGTCTGTGGATCTGTTTTGGGGCGGTATGCGAGTTTTGGAGGGGGTCAGGGTTTCTGGGATAATGGTGTTGATGTGAGCCATGACCAGCCTTTCAAAGCACTTCATGGCTACCGACGGGAGTGCTATAGGGCGGTAGTCATTTAGGCAGGTTACCTTCACTTTCTTGGGCACAGGGACTATGCTGGTCTGCTTGAAACATATAGGTATTACAAACTCGGTCAGGGAGATGTTGTACATGTCAGTGAAGACATGCTCATGCGCATGCTCTGAGTACACATCCTGGTAATCCGTCTGGCCCCGCGACCTTGTGAATGTTTACATGTTTAAAGGTCTTGCTCACATCGGCTACAGAGAGCGTGATCATACAGTCGTCCCAACAGCTGGTGCTCTCATGCATGCTTCAGTGTTGCTTGCCTCAAAGCGAGCATAAAAGGCATTTAGCTCATTTGGTAGGCTCGCGTTACTAGGCAGCTCACGGCTGGATTTCCCTTTGTAGTCCGTAATAGTTTTGCAAGCCCTGCCACATCCGATGAGTGTCAGAACCAGTATAGTAGAATTTAATCTTAGTCCTGTATTGACGCTTTGCCTGTTTGATGGTTCGTCTGAGGGCATAGCGGGATTTCTTATAAGTGTCCGGATTAGTGTCCCACTCCATAAAAGTAGCAGCTCTGTCCTTTAGCTTGGTGCAGATCTTGCCTGTAATCCATGGCTTCTGTTTGGGATATGTACGTACAGTCACTGCAATTATTGTTGAAGCCAGTGACTGAGGTGGTATACTCCTCAATGCCGTTGGATGAACATATTCCAGTCTGTGCTATCAAAACAGTCCTGTAGCGTAGCATCCACGTCTTCTGACCACTTCCGTATTGAGCGAGTCACTGGTACTTCCTGCTTAAATTTTTGCTTGTAAGCAGGAATCAGGATAGAATTATGGTCAGATTTGCCAAATGGAGGGTGAGGGAGAGCTTTGTATGCATCTCTGTGTGTGGAGTAAAGGTGGTCTAGAGTTTTTTTTCCCTCTGCTTGCATATGTAATATGCTGGTAGAAATGTCCCTGGCCACTATGAGTGCCGCTTCTGGATGAGCATTTTCTTGTTTGCTTATGGCCTTATACAGCTTCTTGAGTGCGGCCTTAGTGCCAGCATCGGTTTGTGGCCGTAAATAGACGGCTACGAAAAATATAGATGAAAACTATTTTGGTAGATAGTGTGGTCTACAGCTTATCATGAAATCTACCTCAGGCGAGCAATACCTCGAGACTTCCTTAATATTAGACATCGCGCACCAGCTGTTATTGACTGATATACACACACCCCCACCCCTCATCTTACCAGACGTCGCTGTTCTGTCCTGTCATTGCACAGAAAACCCAGCCAACTGTATATTTTCCATGTCGTCGTTCAGCCACAACTCGGTGAAACATAAGATATTGCGATTTTTTTATGTCCCTTTGGTAGGATAGTCTCAAACGGAGATCATCCAGTTTATTCTCTAGTGATTGCACGTTCTCCAATAGAACGGATGTTTGAGACGGGTTACCCACGAGCTGATGAATTCTCACAAGGCATCTCAATCTCCGGCCCATGCATTTCCGTCTTTTCTTCATGTGAATGACAGGGATTTGGGCCTGGTCTCGGAGAAGCAGTATATCCTTTGCTTCAGACTCATTAAAGAAAAAATCATCATCCAGTTCGAGGTGAGCATTCGTTGTTCTGATATCCAGAAGCTCTTTTCGGTCATAAGAGACGGTAGCAGCAACATTATGTACAAAATAAGTTACAAAAAATACGAAAATAACCTCAAAATATTAGCCCGTAAAACAGCAGCCATCCTCTCCGGCGCCATTATTCAACAACCAATTGCCTAGACTTTGAAACTCCTCTCCTCTCCAACCAGGCAGGTTGAAAGTTTAGCCAGGGTTGAATGTTTGTGAAACTAACAGGTCAGAACATATGGTCTGCTTTAAAGGTTTCGTGCAGCTGGAGAAAACAGATTCCATTTGGCTTTCCACATTTCCCAGTGGCACATTTACATAGATTCAGAGCAGAAGAGACACTGACGGTAAATGAAAGAAATAGTGCAAGGAGAACCGAATAATGCTGTGTTTGAGTCTTCACACCATATGAACTCAAAGTGGAAGTTTATCCAAAAGTCGCATTTCAAGCAAATGCTTCACAACTGGTACTGCTTTTAGGAACTACACTGCTAGTTACTTATGCTAGTTCTGAGACATAATCTACTAGCATGTTATTATTACTACTGTTACTGTACCTATACTATCACTTCAATCATCAGCACTACAAACTACCACTTTAACTTTAAACTTTCAGCAGCACATTTACTACTTAACCAATGTAACTGTTTACTCAACCAGGTCTATTAATACTCCACATAGTATAGTATTGGCATGTGTGGGGCAGCAACAGTTAGCCAGGTGGATCAGTCACTCCAGCAGGCAGGCAGGCAGGCAGGCAGGCAGGCAGGCAGGCAGGCAGGCAGGCAGGGCCTCCTCAGTGAGCTGTGCAGCTGTGCTACTGACAGATCCACACAGGGCAGCGTGCAGCCGCCCTCTCCAGTCTCTCACATCAAAGGGCCTGTCTGCAGCTCCCCTGTAGCCCCCTAGCCCGCTACTTCAAAAGGCCTCTCAGCGCATCACAGGCAGATTCCCATCAAAGGCAGGGATGGCTGCTCACCCACACAGGCAGGCACATATTAAAAGCACGTTATTGGAGGGAAGATGAGAGGAGAGGGTATGGAGGAGAGGATATCTAGGTAGAATAATCTCTCTCTATCCTTCCCTAACTCAGTCTTTTACTCGCTCTATTCTCTCTCTCTCTCTCTCTCTCTCTCTCTCTCTTTTCTCTATATCCCTCTCTCCATCCTCCTCTCTCTCCCCGTCTGGGAGATTCTGAGTGTCCAGGCATGGCAGGACAGGGTGATTAAAATGTGAAGGAGTCCAGCAGCAGCAGCTCAGAGATGGTGTAGTTTAGCCGGACTGAGTGGCGCTCTCTCCCCCAGACTTGGGTGGGTCAGGTCTCAGGTCATTTAATGTAAGCCATGGGCTACACAGTCGATTCACACTTGAAATTGCCCCTATGAGCCGCAAGTGGGCCTGAATGGCTACATTGTTGTCCACCAAGAGCTCTGACAAGCACTGGTTCAATGAGAGCCTTAGGGGTTGGAATAATTTGACTAAATGCATGGGATTTGCAAGTGCAGATTATCACTGCTGCCCAACACCCATGGTCAGGTCCAGCTAGGAGGCTTCCAGTCTAGTCTGACCAGTCAAAACGTCATTGCTTTTGGTTAAAACACCCGTTGAACCAGATATACTTCTTACATGTTCCAGTGTAATACAGTGGTTGAAATTATTAACAATGGCACACCCATCCCGCTCGGCACAGATGTCAATTCAACGTTGATTCAACGTCATTTCATTGAAATGACATGGAAACAACATTCATTCAACCAGTGTGTGCCCAGTGGGACAGCTCTTTAATCTGATTTTTATTATCTTTTATATTATATAATTATGTGTTTTCTTGGTTAACACAAACACTTTAGATTATATCAATAGATTCACTTCTACTTAGCAATTTCAGCATGTATACCCATTTCCATAAATGTCATGCTTGTTGCAGCTCATATGTGCAGCTTGTTGTTATTGAAAAGGGTCAGTGGCAGTTCAGTCATGATACCTCTCTGTGCCTTATCCCAACTCATTAGCGTTCATGTCCAGACGTCAGAAGAATGTTTTATGGACTCTTGAGAAATGACTCTCAGCACAAGTCAGTCAGTGTTCTGCAGTGCAGCCGGGAAGACATGGGGTTATATTCTTAAGGGGGGCAGGCTGCCTCAGAAGGGCTTAGGCCCAGTGTGGTGAATTAAATTGAACGCCCAGACTGAATTAGTTCAAGGCAGACTGAGACCCATTCTATGAAACTGAACAATTAGGAGGATTAAAATAATCATTCTTCAGGGGGGTGTAGCTGCATTAATGTTGCCACGGCAGCAGCAGCACCAAGCAGTAGGGGGCTTTATGTTGCTTGCATATGAAAAGTGATGGCTGGCCGAGTGAAATGTAATACACTTTGTGAAAGGGAGAGGTCAACACAATCACAAACACTATATATTGTAGGTAGGCCTAGCTTCACTCTTCAGTTTGCATGTAGTGGGGATTTTATGATTAGAGGGATGTGGACGCAACACATGTCAAGACATGAACCATTCACTCCCTTTGTAGGTATTTTATATCAAGTATTTTGTATCTATTTTAACGATATACAGTAAATGTTGTTTTATACAATAATATGACATTTTTACACAATCCAGTGCATTCGGAAAATATTCAGAGCACTTCACTTTTTCCATATTTTGTTACATTACAGCCTTATTCTAAAATGTATTGAATTGTTTTTTTCCTCATCAATCTACACACAATACCCCTTAATGACAAAGCAAAAACAGATTTATAGAAATGTTTGCGAATTAATAAAACATTTAAAACTGAAATTTGACATTTACATAAGTAATCAGACCCTTTACTCAGTACTTTGTTGAAGCACCTTTGGCAACGATTACAGCCTTGAGTCTTCTTGGGTATGAAGCTACCAGGTTGGCACACCTGTATTTGGGGGATTTCTCCCATTCTTCTTTGCAGATCCTCTCAAGCTCTGTCAGAGTTGGATGGGGAGTGTCGCTGCACAGCTATTTTCAGGTCTCTCCAGGACATTCAGAGACTTGTCCCGAAGCAACCCCTGCATTGTCTTGGCTGTGTGCTTAGGGTAGTTGGCCTGTTGGAAGGTGAACCTTCGCACCAGTCTGAGGTGCTGAGCGCTCTGGAGAAGCTTTTAATCAAGGATCTCTCTGTACTTTGCTCTGTTCAACTTTACCTCAATCCTGACAAGTCTCCCAGTCCTTGCTGCTGAAAAACATCCCCACAGCATGATGCTGCCACCACCATGCTTCACCGTAGTGATGGTGCCAGGTTTTCTCCAGACGTGACACTTGGCCTTCAGGCCAAAGAGTTCAATCTTGGTTTCATCAGACCAGAGCATCTTGTGTCTCATGGTCTGAGAGTCCTTTAGGTGCCTTTTGGCAAACTCCAAGCAGAATGTCATGTGCCTTTTAATGAGGAGTGGCTTCCGTCTGGCCACTCTACCATAAAGGACTTGCTGTTGGAGTGCTGCAGAGATGGTTGTCCTTCTTAAAGGTTCTCTCATCTCCACAGATGAACGCTGGAGCTCTGTCAGAGTGACCATCGGGTTCTTGGTCACCTCCCTGACCAAGGCCCTTCTCCCCAGAAAGCCCTGTTTGGCCAGGCGGCCAGCTCTAGGAAGAGTCTTGGTAGTTCCAAACTTCTTCCATTTAAGAATGATGGAGGCCACTGTGTTCTTGGGGACCTTTAATGCTGCAGAAATGTTTTGGTACCCTTCTCCATATCTGTGCCTCGACACTACCATGTCTTGGAGCTCTACGGACATTTCCTTTGACATCATGGCTTGGTTTTTGCTCTGACATGCACTGTCAACTGTGGGACCTTATATAGACAGACGTGTGCCTTTCCAAATCATGTCCAATCAATTGAATTTACCACAGGTGGACTCCAATCAAGTTGTAGAAACATCTCAAGGATGATCAATGGAAACAGGATGCACCTGAGCTCAATTTCAAGTTTCGTTGCAAAGGGTCTGAATACTTAAGTAATAAGGTATTTTTGTTTTTAATTTTGAATACATTTGCAAATATTTCTAAAAACGTGTTTTTGCTTTGTCATTATGGGGTCTTGTGTGTAAGGCTGTAATGTAACAAAATGTGGAAAAAGTGAAGGGGTCTGAATACTTTCCAAATGTACTGTATATTTAGTAAATCCTAGAAAAATAAAATATAAATGTACCCCGTTAAGACAATATGGTATTAGAGGGAAGGGGTAGCCCACTTCAATCCCAGACGCACAGACACATTGGGGGTGGGTTAGGAACTCTGGGCTTACTGGCCGGCTGGCTGGCTGGCTTATTGTCTGGCTGGCAGGCTGACTGTCTGGCCGGCTGGCTGACTCATTGGCTGGCTGGTTGGCCGGCTGACTAACTGACTGGCTGGCTGATTGTCTGGCTGGCTGGCTGGTTGACTGACTGGCTGGCGAGCTGGCTGGATGTCTGACTGATTGACTGGCTGGCGAGCTGGCTGGATGTCTGACTGGCTGGCGAGCTGGCCGGATGTCTGACTGGCTGACTGGCTGGCGAGCTGGCTGGATGTCTGACTGGTTGACTGACTGGCTGGCGAGCTGGCTGGATGTCTGGCTGGCGAGCTGGCTGGATGTCTGACTGGCTGACTGGCGAGCTGGCTGGATGTCTGACTGGCTGACTGACTGGCTGGCGAGCTGGCTGGATGTCTGACTGGCTGACTGACTTGCTGGCTGGGAGCAGCAGCAGCCACAATCCCCCTGTCATCCACCTGTGTGTAAAAGGCCCTTTGTCAGAGCAGTCTAATTTGATCTGACGCACCCTACACATGGAACAGCTCAGCGGCTCCCCTCACTACTACTGATTATACAGAGAGAGAGAGAGGGAAAGAGGGATGAAGAAAGACGGAGGGAGAGAGGGAGCGTGCCATTAACAGTTAGCTGAGGGGAGTATAGCAGAGTAGTGCTGAGAGTGGAGTGTGGTGCCCGAGCGTGAGGCTGTCAGGGAAATTCACCTCATGCAAAACCCAGGGCTAGGCTAGCTCCCAGACTCTCCGAATAGGTTTTCATTTAAAGTGGCATTCTCGTCTCCTTTTCACCTCATTTAACACTTGATTTAATTAACAAAAGTCACATCTCAATAGGTGGTCCAGGTAAGTCATGACATAGCAGTGGGGGTTGGGCCTTTCCTCTTTTGCTCTCTATTGCTCCTCTATTGTTCCTCAAACAAGGAGGAGGCCGATGACATCACGGATTCCCATCAGACCCATTCCTTAAATGGCCTACTCCTTGAAGTTTGCAGTTGTGTCTTAAAAATACTATTTTGCCCCAAATATATCTTTACTGTTTATACTTGGGATATCACTTTTCAACTGTAAAAGTAAAAATCGCTGGAGGACGTCTTTAAGCTGTACCCCAAGAAGGAAGGATCATAGTTTGCTAGTCCCTGTCACAAATAACGACAAACACTAGTCTAATCAACCTCTACTCATCCCGCTAACATCCTCTTCCTAACCATTTACCAACAGCAGCTCCACTCTCCCCTTCACCTGGGCTCCCGAGTGGCGCAGCAGTCTAAGACACTACATCTCAGTGCTTGATGCGTCACTACAGACACCCTGGTTCGTATCCAGGCTGTATCACAACCGGCCTTGATTGGGAGTCCCATAGGGCAGCGCACAATTGGCCCAGCATCGTCCAGGTTTGGCTGGTATAGGCCGTCATTGTAAATAAGAATTTGTTCTTAACTGACTTGCTAGTTAAATAAAGGTACAATAAAAATTTTTAAAAAAGAGTAATAATGCCCGTGCCCGGAGGAGCCAGGGCTCTGCTTACAGTATGGCTGAGCTAAAAAGACATGGGACTAGTATCCCTGTGTGTAGCTGCAACTAGACCTGGGTTATGAAACCCAATAGATATTGGGATAGATCAGCCCCGTCGGTCTTTCACTGATGGTAATAAAGACAAGTATCACTACAGTAAAGTTAGATCACCCATATCACTTCTCTGCTTTGAGTGGTTGGACACAAACCACAACAACCAACACAACACATCACTCTGACTGTGACTCAGAGGGCAAAAATGTGGTGAAATATATACAGTGTATTTTCCCACTAACCTCATGCCATTCTAATTTCGACTTAAAATATTTATTCCATTTGTAATACAAATGACAAATTACAGTGCAGTGACCGGGACTAGGTCTGGGAATTACCAGGAACCTCACGATACGATATTATCACCATACTTAGGTGCCGATACAATATGCATTGATTTTATTGTAATTTGATGTTGGAAACATATTGCTCACTATATGTCTGCTGCAGAGAGACAAAAGATAGCCATGAGAAAAAGACATTTGATCAGTCAGGGAAATAAAAAGTGCTGAAAACATGTTGGATCATTTTTTAAAAAGAAGATACCGAACAAGCTATAGGATGAAAAATACCAGTGTTTTGGCACAGCTACAGCCGACGAGCACTAGCTAACACTACCTACAGTAGCAAAAATACATACGATTTTTTGGGGGGTATTATAATTTATTTCATTTTTTACAAATCGATAATTGAGTCAAAATTCAATATAATATCGTCCCAAAACAATATTTCTTATGTAACTGTATCGATTCCCCTCATGAATAATCAGGATTTTCATTGTTAACCCAGAAAAAACATGCTGAGTTACTGAAACATGACCCCACTGTCCCGTTCTGACCTTAGTTCCTTTGTTATGTCTTTGTTTGAGTATGGTCAGGGCGGGAGTTGGGATGGGTAGTCTATGTTCTTTTTTCTATGTTGTGTTTATGTGTTTGGCCTGGTATGGTTCTCATTTCGTTGTCTCTGATTGAGAATCATACTTAGGTAGCCTGTTTTCCCCATTTTAGTTGTGGGTGATTATTTCCTGTTTAGTGTTTCTTCATCACCATACAGGACTGTTTCGGTGTTTAGTTTATTCACATTGTTGTTTTGTTCAGTGTTCAGTTGTTTCATTAAAATAATGGACACTTACCACGCTGCGCATTGGTCCTCCCCTTCCACCAACGACAGCCGTTACACCCACGTCAACACCAGAACATCTCTCTTTCTTCTCTCAGTGCCACTTTCATTCTCTCTCTCTCCTTTGTTCTCTCTCTCCCCCACTTACCTGGAATACTTTCCAGTTTCCACTCATATCAATTATCTTTGTCATATTTTGTTTTGCCATGGGATAAATTATCTCACCTACTTCACCACTTTTTCTAAGCTCAAAGGACAAACAACGATGCTCTTCAAGTGAGGGAGTTAGAGTGACCTTTCCACTACTCAGTACTATTCACTATTAAAACAAGGAGTTACAGTGAGCGGGAGAGGGAGCGACAGTGAGCTCCAGAGTGTGTACCGGCCTGGTACAAGGGGACTACCCCTGTCCTGTTTGCGTTGACGCTGCGAGGGCTGTTTGCTGAAGCTCGACGGCACACACTGAAATTCCTCAACCGCCCCCCTACCCCCACTCACCCCCCTCCTGACCCCCCTGGTCACTGGCTGTCCGGAGAGAGAGAGACAGACAGACAGACAGACAGACAGACAGACAGACAGACAGACAGACAGACAGACAGACACAGCAATAAGGAGGAATGAACACACCCTCCAGACTTGTAGGAACGGGCCATACACTTGATCTTCTCAGTATGAGGAACGACCCCATCAATGTCAAAGCAACATTATATTAGCCTCCTCTCAACCGGAGGTCATGAATGTCATAATGAAGTTGTCATTTTGGGCATATGATTGTTTGGTGATCACACCAGTCATGTGTACACTATGCATTCACACTAGGAGGATAATATCTAATGAAATCAAATGAGTGCACTCTATGTGTGTGTACTGTATGTGTTGTGTGTACTATATGTGTTGTGTATACTGTATGTGTTGTGTGTACTGTATGTGTGTGTGTACTGTATGTGTGTGTGTACTGTATGTGTGTGTGTACAGTATGTGTGTGTGTACTGTATGTGTGTGTGTACTGTATGTGTTGTGTGTACTGTATGTGTGTGTGTACTGTATGTGTTGTGTGTACTGTATGTGTGTGTGTACTGTATGTGTGTGTGTACTGTGTGTTGTGTGTACTGTATGTGTGTGTGTACTGTATGTGTGTGTGTACTGTGTGTTGTGTCTACTGTATGTGTGTGTGTGTGTACTGTATGTGCGTGTGTGTGTGTACTGTATGTGTTGTGTGTACTGTATGTGTGTGTGTACTGTATGTGTGTGTGTGTACTGTATGTGTGTGTACTGTGTGTTGTGTGTACTGTATGTGTGTGTTTACTGTGTGTTGTGTGTACTGTATGTGTGTGTGTACTGTATGTGTGTGTGTACTGTGTGTTGTGTGTACTGTATGTGTGTGTGTACTGTATGTGTGTGTGTACTGTGTGTTGTGTGTACTGTATGTATGTGTGTACTGTATGTGTGTGTGGATGTGTGCAATCACATGGCCTTTTGAGCTTTGAAGAAGTTGGATAATAAGAACATTCAGTTTGGGAACTCCCAGCGTATGGTTGCTGGGACATACCCAGGGTCATGGGTTTATTTGTAAATATGTCATTTGAAATTATTAAAATAAAAAATAAATAAAAATGAATGTACTTTGTGGGTTTTCCCCTAATGTCAACTTTAAACGTATGTTTTAATTTATTTCGCAACTCAAAATGTTTTATTTCAATGAGAACACCAGTTAGTTCAGGTCAAATTTCATAGCACAACCCAAAACCAACCAAATAAAGTCAGTGGTACTTAGAGGATGGAAACACAATCACACAATCATATCAGCTAACAACATATCAGGAAATAACCATGTCTACTTTCAGGTCCAAACGGCTGTTATATAGCTACTGGGAATAAAGAACAAATAGGAACATTTTGGATTCTTGGGCTCATCCCAAAGCAAATAGTTTATTCAACCTTGATTCACATTTTCCCACATAGTCCAGTGTGTTTATGCGTAGAATTTGGAATCTGGAAAAGGGCTTTGTTTTCTCATATTGTCCAGAGCCTAGTTAGTATATATACAGTGTTGGGTCTTCTGCCAATGTTCAAGGTCTATGTGTAGTGTTTGGTCTCACCCTAAGACTCTGTGGACTCTCTTTCTCCCAGTGTTGGAGGTCTATGTGTAGTGTTTGGTCTCACCCTAAGACTCTGTGGACTCTCTCTTTCTCCCAGTGTTGGAGGTCTATGTGTAGTGTTTGGTCTCACCCTAAGACTCTGTGGACTCTCTCTTTCTCCCAGTGTTGGAGGTCTATGTGTAGTGTTTGGTCTCACCCTAAGACTCTGTGGACTCTCTCTTTCTCCCAGTGTTGGAGGTCTATGTGTAGTGTTTGGTCTCACCCTAAGACTCTGTGGACTCTCTCTTTCTCCCAGTGTTGGAGGTCTATGTGTAGTGTTTGGTCTCACCCTAAGACTCTGTGGACTCTCTCTTTCTCCCAGTGTTGGAGGTCTATGTGTAGTGTTTGGTCTCACCCTAAGACTCTGTGGACTCTCTTTCTCCCAGTGTTGGAGGTCTATGTGTAGTGTTTGGTCTCACCCTAAGACTCTGTGGACTCTCTCTTTCTCCCAGTGTTGGAGGTCTATGTGTAGTGTTTGGTCTCACCCTAAGACTCTGTGGACTCTCTTTCTCCCAGTGTTGGAGGTCTATGTGTAGTGTTTGGTCTCACCCTAAGACTCTGTGGACTCTCTCTTTCTCCCAGTGTTGGAGGTCTATGTGTAGTGTTTGGTCTCACCCTAAGACTCTGTGGACTCTCTTTCTCCCAGTGTTGGAGGTCTATGTGTAGTGTTTGGTCTCACCCTAAGACTCTGTGGACTCTCTCTTTCTCCCAGTGTTGGAGGTCTATGTGTAGTGTTTGGTCTCACCCTAAGACTCTGTGGACTCTCTTTCTCCCAGTGTTGGAGGTCTATGTGTAGTGTTTGGACTCACCCTAAGACACTGTGGACTCTCTTTCTCCCAATGTTGGAGGTCTATGGGTAGATTTTAGTCCTGAAAGGCAGAGTATCCGTCACAAATGGCAACCTATTTTCTATGTAGTGAACTACTTTTGACCAGGAACAATAGGTCTCCAGTCAAAAGTAGTGCACTATATAGGGAATAGGGTGCCATTTGGGATACACCCCCAGCCTCTGTCCAAAAAGTGTCAACCCCACTCTGCCAAACACTGTCTCTTCACAAACAGCTCATCTTAATGCTCTTGACAACCACGGGAGATGAGTCTGGTTACACAAACATAGCCTGCTCCGTCCTCCACCTCCCTCTCCAACTCTCAAACACTAGGTGAATTCGTTCCGCCCTCCTCTCTCCTCACTCAGACGTTTTCTTTGGCCACCCTCTCTTCAGTTCCCTATCCAAAGACTTTCACAGAGTAAACTAACTGTCTCCAATAGAAGAGTTCTTCTAGGTTTCATGCAGGTTGATGTTTATTGGGATGAGTCTTGTCCTGGAGGCAGAACTGAGCGATTTCCGCTAGATGGGCCAGCTGCAAAGTTAAAATTGGCTCAATTGTAAAAATGTATAAAAACAAAAATATTAGATTAAGGTTAGACATTAGGGTTAGCAGTGTGGTTAATGTTAGGGTTAAATTGAGGGTTAGGTTTATGAGTTATTGTGGCTTTGCCAGCCAGTGACCACTCCAGAACAAGACTCATGCTGAAAAATGCTAAACTGCTGTTTTTATACTCTCGGTTCATATGCTACTGTACATTACCTGTGATTTTCTTCAGCAATGTTTTGTAATTCTACACTGAACCATAAAGTCTACACTGAGTAAATATTGTGGTGTGTAGGGGTACAATGCATGACCAGGGGTGCTGTATGCCGTGCAGTGTGTCTCTGCTGTGAACGTCTCTCTAGACAGAGAGAGCCAGAGGAATCTGTGTCTGTGTACTACAATATCCTCTTTGGGCTTAGGCAGAGCTCAGGCCCCAGGCTGCTTCTCTCCTCTCCTCAGCCCAGCCTAACCCTATCCCTCTGCTCATGCATCACACTCATGCCCTGCTGCCTGGCCCAGACCAAAACACCAGGCTCTGTTATTGTCATTTTTTTGCACGCACTTCTGCTCTGCAATGCTACAACAGATCATGTGAGGTTACTTTCCGTGTTTATGTGATTCGTCATGTGAAAGGGGGGAAAAGAGACTGTTGACTGCAAGCCAAAATGGAGACTTAGCAACAACAATATACACCAATATACAGCAATTAAAAACAAAACAACGAAGTAAAACAAATGTTTTTTCCAGAGCCAATCATAGAAAGGGAGTGTGAGTGGCTGGGGTGTGTGTGTGTGTTTGATTTTACTATCCTTGTGGGGACCAGAAGTCCTCACAAGGTTATTAAAACAAGGAAAATTGAAATAGGGGTTACGGTTAGGTGAAGGGTTAGGGGTTAGGGAACATAGGATTTTGTCTAGTCCCCACAAAGATAGTAAAACAAATGTATGTATGTGTGCGTGCGTGTGCACGTGCGTGCGTGTGTGTGTGGGAAAGCAAGCCTCTGTTTCTGCATGAAATGAAAACAGAGTTGCTCTGGCCTACAGCTCCACAGCCCCACGTCCGCCTGCTTCCCGTAAGGAGCAGAAAAACAATCCTGGCCAGCGGCAGATACCTCACTTCCCAACAGCGTGAGTGCATTTCCTGAAACTGACAATGTTGTATGGGGGCCAGGCCAATGTGACAGGGGGCTGCCAGAGAGAGAGAGTGAGGCTGGAGATAAACCTGCAGTGGAGAGAACACCCTAATACAATGGGCTGGCCTGTATCACTGGCCTGTATCACTGGACTGTATCACTGGCCTGTATCACTGGCCTGTATCACTGGCCTGTATCACTGGGCTGTGTCACTGGGCTGTGTCACTGGGCTGTGTCACTGGGCTGTATCACTGGCCTGTATCACTGGCCTGTATCACTGGCCTGTATCACTGGCCTGTATCTCTGGCCTGTATCACTGGGCTGTATCACTGGCCTGTATCACTGGCCTGTATCACTGGCCTGTATCACTGGCCTGTATCACTGGGCTGTGTCACTGGGCTGTGTCACTGGGCTGTATCACTGGCCTGTATCACTGGCCTGTATCACTGGCCTGTATCACTGGCCTGTATCACTGGCCTGTATCTCTGGCCTGTATCTCTGGGCTGTATCACTGGCCTGTATCACTGGCCTGTATCTCTGGCCTGTATCACTGGCCTGTATCACTGGGCTGTATCACTGGCCTGTAACACTGGGCTGTATCACTGGCCTGTATCACTGCCCTGTATCACGGGGCTGTATCACTGGGCTGTATCACTGGGCTGTATCACTGCCCTGTATCACTGGGCTGTATCACTGGGCTGTATCACTGGCCTGTATCACTGGCCTGTTTCACTGGGCTGTATCACTGCCCTGTATCACTGCCCTGTATGAACGGGCTAATCTCATCACACACTGACTGGGTATGAGGGCTGGAAAGACAACCGATGATCAAAGTCTGTTCTAAAATACCTATTCCAAAAGAACAGTGGCCTGTAGTTAGTGCCATCTTGATACACTTCTATAGAACAGATGTTGTTCACAGTTGGAAAACAGTCCTTTAATTTCTGACACAAAAAGTGAATCCTTTTGGACAGAAACTAAAAATATATGTTTTTGATTTAAAAAATATATATTCAAAAAATTATTTTGATATTAAAGGATTTTGTGTTACTTTTCTCTGCACAACACTAATGGAAAAGAGATGTAGACGTATAATAATGAATTCCGTGCAGTGGTCAGGGAGAGGGCTTGACCGAGTTGGGCAGGCACACCCTTACAAACCCTGGAAAACACTTGACAATGACATTTCCACTTTCACTCAACTCTCGGCTCGGCTGCTTAACTATTTCCTTTTCTTCACACTGTAAATATGGCGTGGCAGCAGTACGATTGAATTAATGAATCCATGCTGTTCAAAAGACAAAAATAAAACCATATCTTAAATGATTATATTGTGTAAGTCAGTATGAGTTTGAAGGGAGTTCAGTGCAGTGAGAGAAGATGCAGCTATAGCACAGCCTGCTGGTGACTGAAGAGATTTCTCCTGGTCTAACTGTTCCCCTCCCCCATTTCATAGTAAGTTACTGCTGACGTTTGGCCTTTTTCACTCCAATGTTTGTTTTTGAGGTTTCTGTTTAGCGGAACTGTCATTTCTCTCAGGGGAGATAGTAGCAGACAAAATAGTTTTGCTACCATGAATAATTTCAATTTTATTTAAGTAAATCGTCTTGTGTCCCAGTGTATAGAGAGGTGATGTACCTTTCTGAGTACTAAAAGAGAGACAATAGGCCGGCTGGTGAGTATGCCCTCATGCTTATGTCACCAGGCTGTCTACTGTCCGATGGTTCTTTCCATCCTCCACCCTCATGACTCATAGAGCACCCCTTCCTAAAGAAACTCTAGAAATGCCAAGTTCTCACATGACGACCAGGAAAATATAATGTCTTTCATGAGACAAGTTTTGCACAATATACAATGAAAATCGATACATCAGTCAAACCAAAGACATGTTATCATTCAATCATATCTGACTCACTTAGTCCTGTGAGTTAGCCGAGCTAAACCCTTATGTGCCTAGAAACCTTTCCACCCGGTTGTACCCTGGGTCTGGGGTGTATTCATTAGTTACAGACCGTTGCAAAAGGTTTGGTCTGTTGCGAAACCGTTTACTCCAAATGGAAAATGTTTTGCAACAAAAACTAGGGGTTTCTATTGGACAAATTCAGATAGGGTTATCGGCATTTAGTTATGTTTGCTCTGTTTGCTTCCATTTGGTTCCTTGAGTAAACTGTAAATGGTTTCAGACCAAATGTTTTGCAACGGCGACTAATGAATACACCCCTGGTCTATAAAGTTACCTCACTGTGTACTCCACAGCTATCAGAGGCCTCTGCCCTCACTCCGTCAGTCAGAAGATTTAACAGGAAAAATAATGATAGGCTGGACACTTCCTGGGCCTCTATGGCAGCCATAACATTCTGTTCCCATGTCTGTCTGTCTGTCTGTCTGTCTGTCTGTCTGTCTGTCTGTCTGTCTGTCTGTCTGTCTGTCTGTCTGTCTGTCTGTCTCAGCCCCTGACTCAGTGCACTGCACAAATCCAGGTGCCAGGTAACCACCTCTGATAATAACACATTAATAACCCATACATAACACATTCATAACCCATACATAACACATTAATAACCCATACATAACACATCCATAACCCATACATAACACATTAATAAGCAGTACATGATCATTTTACCACTATGTCCATTACGATAATGTATTCCCATTTGCCTCTTAAACCAATAAATTCAAAAGCCCTGTGAAGTAAACTAAGACTTGACTTTTATCCATCAAAAGATATTTCAGATTCAGCTTCCTCCCAAAGTTCCCGACAGACGACAGAGTTGTTCAATAAAGGATAAAAAGAGGTGGTAAAGTTACAGTAGCACACTGGAGAAGACTTTACAGCACATATACACTTGTGGGAGAAAAGAGGCTGCTTTTCAGCACTCTGAGAGACTTATTTGGTCCTTCTGTAGCTCAGTTGGTAGAGCATGGTGCTTGTAACGCCAGGGTAGTGGGTTCGATCCCGGGACCACCCATACGTAGAATGTATGCACACATGACTGTAAGTCGCTTTGGATAAAAGCGTCTGCTAAATGGCATATATTATATTATTATTATATTATTATATATTATTATTTAGTAGGTTATTAGTCCCACTTCCAGCCCCAGCCCCTGGGAGGCCTTTCATTAGGCTAGGCTGTTTGTATGGCTTCCATTAGGAGCAGTGGAAACTACACTACTTCTGTGCAGGGTTGCAAAATTCCTGTCACCTTCCCCAAATTCCCATATTTTCCAGAAATCCTGGTACGAGGAGTCCTGAAATTTCTGCTTATTCCTTGCCATTTCCAGGGATCTTCCAACCGGGATTTTTGGAAAACCTGGTAATTTGGGGAATGTTACCCGAATTTTGCAACCCTAATTCTGTCGGACTGGGGGCGAGGGGAGTAATGTACAAGGCCAAAGTTCCGCTCAGTGATCTATAGCCTTTACCCCTCTTTTAAAACATCTGGTCCCAATGGCAGTCAAAGTGTGAGATCGGTATGTCACTCTAACATACACCACTATCAACTAAAGAGAATATAAATGTCAAAAAAATACATTAAATTTTTTGTCTGATAAAACAACTATTTAAAGTAAAAAAACAAAAACATTTTGCAGTATATGCAAATGTTAATATTAAATGCAAAGTGTTAAAAGTATTAATTGTGCAATGGTGAAGTATATCATACAAGTGGGTGTGACTATAGATTAGCTCAGTGTAAGGATGCTCAGTAAAGGATGCCTGGGTGTGAGACACTAACTCGCATGCTGCTGTGCTGCATGTTTAAAAATAATAATGTTTAGGGGTAGATAAGCTTTAATATTCCAGATAGATTGTGGCTTCTATCAATGTAATTGTCTGCATCAATTACAATCCCCTATATATTTTTTATTTGTAAATATATATATATATTATTATTTGTATTATTTATAATTTTACCCTAACCCTACCACCCATCCCTTAACTGGAGTAAACTAATGGACAACAATACTTAGGCTTCCACTTCCAGCTTATACATACTGTATTTATTTTATGGACAGTATATTTTACATTAGGTATCTTTGTTTGCTTTTAGTCCCAGCCTTCAGCTACCCTCAACCCCTCCCATCTATCTCTGAAGAACATCCAGTTTTGATTTCTTGCTATTTTACTAAATGTTGCAATTTTTCAACCATTCCTGAACCTGTGACCAAAAACAAGTTGGGAAGAACCAAAAGAAGTGGTCTAATGATTCTGTCTCTTCGCAGCAAAATCTGCAGAGCTGGGATGGTTGTATCCCCAATATATATATATATGGGGAATATATATATTGTGATAAATTGTGATAAATAAAAAAGTGTATCAGTTTAATTTAAGGACCAGAAAATTGACAGCTGCGCCAGACAGGTTTGCAAAATATTTGGGAGGAGATTTTCAGTTCAATGGTTTATGAACTGATTCACAATACGACGCCGCATTCAACACTTAGAGTTTTAAAATGTAAATTATATCCCCCATATATATATATATATATATATATGCACAAACATATATATACATATATACACACATACGTATACACACATACATATACACACATACATACAATATATATATACCTCAGTGGCCAGTTTATTAGGTATACCCATCTATTACTGGGTTGGACCCCCTTTTTCCTCCAGAACAGCCTGAATTCTTCAGGGCATGGATTCTAAAAGGTATGGTGTTCAAACGTTGCTCAATTGGTATCAAGGTCCTAACGTTTGCCAGGAAAACATTCCCCACGCCAATACACCGCCACCAGCCTTTACCGTTGACACCAGGCAGGACGGGTCATGGCGCACCAGGTGCATTTTTCCACTCCTCAATGTCCAGTGTTGGTGATCACATGCCCACTGGAGCCACTTGTTCTTGTTTTTAGATGATAGGAGCGGAACCTGTTATGGTCGTTGCAATAGCCCATCCATTCCGAGATTATGTTCTGCACACCACCGTTATTCTGATGTCCTTTGTTCCTCTTTCTTATAACTTTTTACATTCTATTAGTTATGACACTTTGCTTTCTTTATAGACTAATGTGTTGTATTCCCCAGAACTACAACCTCAAATCCTAACTTGTATCACAAACTTACCTTGTCCTTGTGCTGTGGCTTTTTAGGTAGTTAATAAATACTCTGAACTGGAAACCTTGTCTCCAACCATCATTCCTGCATTCTTACAAATGCACCATGGTGGCAATATCAGCCTTAACCGAGCCTCCTTAGCTTTACACATAATAATTCACATTTCCTGTTGCTGCAGGATTATTATTATTATCTTCTTACTGTAGCAAACTGGCTCAAATTAACATCCTACATCTGTAGGAGTAATTCTGAATCAAGTCAAGGCTATCCCCCAAACCCTGTGAATGGTTCCATACACTAATCGGACTGGGAGGGCTGCATAACTATAGAACACTGGCTTCAATCTAAGGGCTCTCTTGGCATTCCAAAGGTTTAAAATCTTCAAAGAGAGAGCCTGTGAATGCTTTACACATTATTAGCCTAGTATCGTATTCAGTATGTTGTTACGTTTCTAGATGTTTCAATGTTACACTTGTTGCAAAGTATTTAAGAAAAAAAAACTCCCCTTTATTCAGCCAGGTGGGCCTTGCTTTTAGCAAGGTTGTGACTGATGCGCGCGCGCGCACACACACACACACACACACACACACACACACACACACACACACACACACACACACACACACACACACACACACACACACACACACACACACACACACACACACACACACACCCCTTGTGGTCAGGGCAGGGCCGGGCTGCCCTCTCTGGGGTTCCAGCGGGTATCCGCCCTGGCCCAGCGTCTCTGTGTGTGTGAGAGAGAAACCACAGGGCCCCACAGACGAGCTCCGTCAACAGACTCCTTATTCAGCCCCTAGCCTGAACACTGGGCCTTCTAATGGAGCCCAGGCACCTGGCTGCAGCGCACGGGAGACATCAGCGGCGACGTTGCCACACCTGAATAAACCCCCCTGGCCCACATCAATGCCAGGGCTGGGCCACTTGAAACTGATCCCCAGGCAGCCCCAGCACCAGGCCAGCACCGCTACGGCCAGCGCATAAACAGCTCCAGTCAGATGCTCCTGTGTGCCACTGTTTTCATTACTGGGAGTGGAAACCAAGCCCAGTGGAGAAGGAGAGACACAGTGAAGGCGATGGAATAGTATTTATGCAGGTGTTTCAAATAGGTCGAGCTGCATGCGAGAGAGACAAACCTCTGAAAGAGAGGAGTGGATCTGTACTAGTCTATTACTCTTCTCAGAACTCCAGCTTTGTGACCTAAAGCATGGAACACACCGAGAATCTCACTGCCGATAAGTACTTATCACAGTGGGAGGCCGTTCCTCCTCCTGCTAGAACAAAAGTGGTACCTGCTGCTCCAGAACTGTTAGCAACCAACCTACCAATTCTACTTGAAGAATCGCAATGCTCATCAGTGTCCAACAACTTGACTTTGAGCCAATCAGAGAGCATGAACCAAAAAAGGGATAAATGGTGCATTTTCTCTAGTACATGCACAGAGAAACCAGACACACTTCATATGCAATGTAGACTGTAGGGATGGTGGCTAGCTAAGTGTACAGACGCAATACACACAACATTAAATACTAGTACTGACATAATTCAATCACAATGGATTAGCTAGTTTCCATGAAACAGCTGCTTGTGTTAGCTGCCAAATTCATGCTATGTTGTGCTAACTAGGAATATGCTAATGTTAACTAGCTAGCTAAACATTTGGCTATGAGCTGGCAGTATGGGATTGTTGAGAGTGAATTAAATTGTTTCTTTGACATCTTGCTTGGTAGTTATCTAGCTGAAGCCATCTGGCTAGTATCAACAAGGGCTTTCTACAAAATAGCAACATTAGTGCAGATAGCTTGGAACCTAGACAATAACCAATACACACAGATATGCATTGCCAACAACCCTACTGCCACCTTCAGGTTTGGAGTATATTAACAAGGCTCTGAAGCCGAAGACTTCCAAGGTCTTTGCTGTGTGAACACAAAAGAGAAAATGTTGTTTGACAATGTTTGACAATCCTGCCGGTGTGTCTGAGCTTGAAAGAGATTTCTACAGAGCCTGCTCTGATGGTTCGAAGCAACTACTGTAAGAAACAGGACTTCACGCATACAACACTGACTGGTAAAAAGGCATGATCTGATGATCATTTGCATAAAGTCCCGCCCCAACAAATATACAGTTGAAGTCGGAAGTTTACATATACTTAGCTTGGAGTCATTAAAACTTGTTTTTCAACCACTCCACAAATGTATTGTTAACAAACTATAGTTTTGGCAAGTCGGTTAGGACATCTACATTGTTCATGACACAAGTAATTTTTCCAACAGTTGTTTACAGACAGATTTTTTCACTGTATCACAATTCCAGTGGGTCAGAAGTTCACATACACTAAGTTGACTGTGCCTTTAAACAGCTTTGCAAATTCCATAAAATTATGTCATGGCTTTAGAAGCTTCTGATAGGCTAATTGACATCATTTGAGTCAATTGGAGGTGTACCTGTGGATGTATTTCAAAGCCTACCTTCAAACTCAGTGCGTATTTGCTTGACATCATGGGAAAATCAAAATAAATCAGCCAAGACCTCAGAAAAAAAATTGTAGACCTCCACAAGTCTGGTTCATCCTTGGGAGCAATTTCCAAAAGCCTGGAGGTACCACGTTCATCTGTTCAAACAATAGTATGCAAGCAAGTATAAACACCATGGGACCACACAGCTGTCATACCGCTCAGGAAGGAGAAGCGTTCTGTCTCCAAGAACAACAGCAAATTACCATGTTAAGATGCTGGAGGAAACAGGTACAAAAGTATCTATATCCACAGTAAAAAGAGTCCTATATCGACATAACCTGAAAGGCCGCTCAGTAAGGAAGAAATCACTGCTCCAAAACCGCCATAAAAAAGCCAGACTACGGTTTGCAACTGCACATGGGGACAAAGATCGTCCTTTTTGGAGAAATGTCCTCTGTTCTGATTAAACAAAAATATAACCTTTTGGCCATAATGACCATCGTTATGTTTGGAGGAAAAAAGGGGAGGCTTGCAAGCCGAAGAACAACATCCCAACCGTGAAGCACAGGGGTGGCAGCATCATAATGTGGGAGTGCTTTGCCGCAGGAAGAACTGGTGCACTTCACAAAATAGATGGTATCATGAAGTAGGAAAATTATGTGGATATATTGACGCAACATCTCAAGACATCAGTCAGGAAGTTAAAGCTTTGTCGCAAATGGGTATTCCAAATGAACAATGACTCCAAGCATACTACCGAAGTTGTGGCAAAATGACTTAAGGATAACAAAGTCAAGGTATTGGAGTGGCCATCACAAAGCCATGACCTCAATCCTATAGAAGATAGGGCAGAACTGAAAAAGCGTGAGCAAGGAGGCCTACAAACCTGACTCAGTTACACCAGCTCTGTCAGGAGGAATGGGCCAAAATTCACCCAACTTATTGTGGGAAGCTTGTGGAAGGCTTCCCAAAACGTTTTACCCAAGATAAACAATTTAAAGGCAATGCTACCAAATACTAATTGAGTGTATGTAAACTTCTGACCCACTGGGAATGTGATGAAAGAAATAAAAGCTGAAAGAAATTATTTTCTCTGCTATTATTCTGACATTTCACATTCTTAAAATAAAGTGGTGATCCTAACTGACCTAAAACAGGGAGTTTTTACTTGGTTTAAATGTCAAGAATTGTGAAAAACTTACTTTAAATGTATTTGGCTAAAGTGTATGTAAACTTCTGACTACAACTGTTAACTCCACGTACGTTTGAAATATTGCTTGATAAAAGAGACTTAGTATGGCTTTCTCTACAACATATAAACTTTTAGTTCCAGGCATCGAGTCCATTGTATGGCAGAGAGAGTGGGTAGACTGCATGACATATCCCCCTCGACACTGATGCTAATCTCATAATAATACTGACAGAATGATTTGTGTATGTATATTGGTTCAGTGTAATTTTTACATTCAATCCCAGGTCACCTTTTCATTACAGCTTTTCTACACTAACACTCAAACTAATGTTATTTAATTTACTTTCCAAAAAAGGAGACAAGTGCTTAAAAGTTATTAAAATAGCCATAAATCAAAACACTAATTGTCATCAGTATAGTTCAGTGAGTGTGTGATTGTTAATAGTTCTCGAGGCTAATCACAACAAACACAACAGTAATTTTGCAGATCTTTTCCTCCTCAAAACAAAAGAGGAGCAAACATGACACTCTCCTGGCATATTGAAAAAAAACGTACATTTCCTGAGTTAATTATTATTTTCCGTCTCTCTCTTTTTTTAAATACAATTTCAATTAGATTTGTCGCAGTAGGGACGGGCTGTATCAGGGAAAAAGAACAGTGTCTTGCTGCCAAAAGTGGGCCTGGATGATCTGTTAGTTTAACATCTCACTGCATAGTAAATCTATGAGTTGCTGCTGTGGCGGAGGTCAAGCTCTCAGCCTGGAGGAATACAGGATTCATATCTTGATATGGTGCTCAGATCTGCACTGCACAGCACCATATAGGCTCTCACCACGCAAACAGAGCCTGTGTGTGGGGACACTACAATCTGTTTGATTGTGCACAGTAGACTCAAACATACACACACACTACACACTCCCGCATACAATAAACACACACAACAGATGAATAAATATTAATCTCCTAACCTTCCACATGGTTCTCTTGTATGTTATAGCCCCTGTATTTACTCAAACATATGAGATGCAATACTGTTGATGTTAGCAAGAGTCTTTTACGCAGTACTATTTATGTCCCGTAAGTGAGAATCTTTTTTTCCCCAGTAAGTGAGAATCTTTTTTTCCCCAGTCTGATTTTATTTACTGCTTAGCTGTGACCACTTAGCTGAGATTTCCAATCTGCGGTGAGGGAATATAAAGAGGCATTCCTCCAGTAAAGATCCCTGTCCATAAACCCCAAGCCGCCACCACTGGGAGTAAACACTGGGCTTTAACGACAACACGCACAGGGCTTTCATTAATGCTGCCCGGCCAGTGCAGCCCCAAGTAAATGTACTCTTTAATTCAAACTTAACGGAGGGACCTTTTATTGCCTTGGTCTGGCCTGGTGTACTATACCTCATTAAATAAATAAAACGTCTGTTGGTTGCTAACCTTTATATTCTAGTTGTTAGGAGTTTGTTCAATATCCAATCATCTCTCTAGTCTATAGTATTGGCTCTGTGGCGACAACTGGGGAGATAAATCACTCTCTCTCTCATTCTGGGAGTTTCAGAAGGAGCCAGAGTCTAGCTACATGAATGTATTTCATCTATCTTGAGACACTCACCTAAAGGGTGTTGGAGAAGCATGGCCTTCAGTTATCATTCATTTCAGGGATCCTGACACTCAACATGAATGTTATCACTGTATCAAATAAAACAAAATCTGAAATGACTTGAGGGAATTCCTTTTCGTCAGTTACAGCCAAACACTTATAGTTGGGCTTGTTGGATGTTTTGTTGTCTCACTACCCTGCTACGTATTTTCATTTACATACACATTGTTCCTAAAATAACTCCAGCGTGTTAAGATGCAGTCCCATAAAGCATTTAAAATATAAGTAATACATGTGGGTGAGTGGGGACTGAGTGAGGGCTGTAGCCACATAAAACTGCAGAGTTGGTAATGCGATGAACGTCTGTCTCCCTCTTTGGCGGCTGGCTGGGCCAGTATGACCAGGAAGATGAACCAGTATGTGACTGTTTTACTTCCAGCCTTATGATTTTCTCTCTTGCTCTCTTTCTCAGATTGGCAGCATTTCAAGAAACAGGGGCACAACTTGTTCTTTTCTTTTTTGTCTGTGCGGAAAGGCCAGGCAGCAACAGACTAGCCCTTCTTTCTCTCTGAAGACTGGGAGACAGTGGATCTATCTTACCTCATCAAGTGTGTGCTAGGACTAATTCAGCATCACGCTGACAGGGTACTTTGTCATCTTGACGCTGGATAGCTAAGTGGAAATATTATGAGGATTTGTTTGGAGATGTTCACTGTTAAGCCTATATCCCGCATGAAACTCCATAAAACATGTTCAGAGACGATTTATTACGAGCAAAAATAAATACTATAGCGTGGATTTTTATGCAGGAGTGGACTAGCTCTGAGAAACATTATAAAAAATGAAACTCTGATTTACTGGCTTACTGGGACAGACCCTCATAACTCCACTGGCCTAACATAGCGCACAGACACTCACAGTGGGGGATTCTGTGTGAGGGAACATAGCGCACAGACACTCACAGTGGGGGATTCTGTGTGAGGGAACATAGCGCACAGACACTCACAGTGGGGGATTCTGTGTGAGGGAACATAGCGCACAGACACTCACAGTGGGGGATTCTGTGTGAGGGAACACTCAGTGGGGGATTCTGTGTGAGGGAACATAGCGCACAGACACACAGACACTCACAGTGGGGGATTCTGTGTGAGGGAACATAGCGCACAGACACTCACAGTGGGGGATTCTGTGTGAGGGAACATAGCGCACAGACACTCACAGTGGGGGATTCTGTGTGAGGGAACATAGCGCACAGACACTCACAGTGGGGGATTCTGTGTGAGGGAACATAGCGCACTGACATAGTGGGGGATTCTGTGTGAGGGAACAGAGCGCACAGACACTCACAGTGGGGGATTCTGTGTGAGGGAACATAGCGCACAGACACTCACAGTGGGGGATTCTGTGTGAGGGAACATAGCGCACAGACACTCACAGTGGGGGATTCTGTGTGAGGGAACATAGCGCACAGACACTCACAGTGGGGGATTCTGTGTGAGGGAACATAGCGCACAGACACTCACAGTGGGGGATTCTGTGTGAGGGAACATAGCGCACAGACACTCACAGTGGGGGATTCTGTGTGAGGGAACATAGCGCACAGACACTCACAGTGGGGGATTCTGTGTGAGGGAACATTTGTTTTACACTTCTGTTTTTTACCTAAAAAGTTATACTAGGTTCACCAAGACAAATATTACAGTTTAGGGCCACATGGAGGCCACAACAAAGTACAGACATTCAACAGAAATTCACAACAGAGTGAGTAGCACAACAGAGAAATGACTATCAGTGCAACAGCCGACACACACTCTCTCTGTCTTGCTCTCTCTCTCTCGTTCTCAATTCAATTCAAGGGGATTTACTGACATGGGAAACATATGTTTACATTGCCAAAGCAAGTGAAATGGATAAACAAAAGTGAAATAAACAATCAAAAGTGAACAGTACATATTACACTCACACAAGTTCCAAAATAATAGAGACACTTCAAATGTCATATTATGTCTATATACAGTGTTGTAACGACGTGCAAACAGTTCAAGTACACAAGGGGAAACCTGTTGCCCTTTTCTTGTGGCAACACGTCACAAATCTTGCTGCTGTATTTGCACACTGTGGTATTTCAACCAATAGATATGGGAGTTTATCAAAATATGGGTCTCTAATATGGTCATACATTTGGCAGGAGGTTAGGAAGTGCAGCTCAGATTCCACCTCACTTTGTGCACACTCTCTCCCCCACCCCCCAACCCCCTCTCTCTCTCTCTCTCTACTCACAAAAGTTCAAATGTCATATTATGTGCAAATGGTTACAAAAGTACAAAAGAGAAGATAAATAAATATAACGTCTCTCTCTCTCCTCTGTTTTATTGTTTATCTGTGGCCAGCATCTTGTAAGCAGGGGGGCTAATTAGGAGAGGTCTGACCCCAATAATTACAGTGGAATCTACGTCAACAGCAATCTTGGAAAAGTCCTCTGCAGCATCATCAACAGCAGACTCATTTCCTCAGTGAAAACAATGTCCTGTGCAAATGACAAATTGGCTTCTTCCTAAACAGACCATCTATACACCCTGAACACTCTTATAGACCAACAAACAAACTAATACAAAAGCAAAGCCTTCTCATGCTTTGTTGATTTCAAAAAGCATTTGACTCAATTTGGCATGTGGGTATGATATGACATTATAAAATCAATGTACACAAACAATAAGTGTGCAGTTAAAATTGGCAATAAACACAGATTTATTTTCCATTAGGGCAGTGGGGTGGGACAGGGATTCAGTTTGAGCCCCATCCCATTCAACATATACACTCAGTAGTCAGTTTATTAGGTACACCCATCTTGTACCGGGTCGGAACCACCTTCGCCTCCAGAACAGCCTGAATTCTTCAGGGCTTGGAAACATTGTTCAGTTGGTATCAAGGGACCTAACGTGTGCTCAGTTGGTATCAAGTGACCCCCAGTTGGTATCAAGTGACCCCCACACCATTACACTACCGCCACCATTCTGTATTATTGACACCAGGCAGGATGGGGCCATGGACCAAATCCTGACTCTGCCATCAGCATGATGCAATAGGAACTGGGATTCGTTGGTCCAGGCAATATTTTTCCACTCTTTAATTGTCCAATTTCCCATTAGAGCCTCTTCTTCTTGTTTTTAGCTAATAGAAGTAGAACCCGTTGTGGTCGTCTGCTGCAATAGTCCATCCGTGACAAAGTGACTGTTTTCGCCCACAGGACTGCCGCTGCCGCTGACAGGATGTTTTTTGATTGTCGCACCATTCTCGGTAAACCCTAGACACTGTCTTATGTGAAAAGCCCAGGAGGTTGGCCGTTTCTGAGATAAGGGAACCAACGAGCCTGACACACGACAATCATACCACGCTCAAAGTCGCGTAGGTCACTCGTTTTGCCCATTCTAACGTTCAATCGAACAGTAACTGAATGCCTCGATCCCTGTCTGCCTGCTTTATATTGCAAACCATGTGACTCACTGTCTGTAGGAGATAACCATTTTTGTGAACGGGTCGTGTACCTAATACACTGAATTGGCGAAGGCACTAGAACAGTCTGCAGCGCCCAGCCTCACCCTACTGGACTCTGAATTCAAATGTCTACAGTTTGCAGATGATCTGGTGCTTCTGTTCCCAACCAAGGAGGGCCTACAGCAGTCAGACTTAGGCCCTGACAATGCATCTCAGTAAGACAAAAATAATGGTGTTCCAAATAAGTTGCCAGGACAACAAATACAAATTACAGTGCCTTGCGAAAGTATTCGGCCCCCTTGAACTTTGCAACCTTTTGCCACATTTCAGGCTTCAAACATAAAAATATATTTAGTGGATATTTCAAACTTTTTTAACAAATCAAAAACTGAAAATATATCTAGACACCGTGGCCTTAAAGCACACAAATAACTATACCTACCTCAGCCTAAACATCAGGACCACAGGTACACAAACAAAAGTATGTGGACACCCCTTCAAAAAATGAGTGGATTCGGCTACTCCAGCCACACCCGTTGCTGACAGGTGTATAAAATCGAGCACACATGGACAACCATTGGCAGTAGAATGGCCTGTACTGAAGAGCTCAGTGACTTTCAATGTGGCACCGTCATAGGATTCTAATAAGTCAGTTTGTCACATTTCTGCCCTGCTAGAGCTGCTCCAGTCAATTGTAAGTAATGTTATTGTGAAGTGGAAACGTTCCACGCATTCCACAACAAAGCCCTCAAGTACAGAGAGATTAACCTTGAGAAGAGTCCCCTCAGCCTGCTGGTTCTGGGACTCAGTTCACAAACAGACCCCACAGAAACCCAGGACAGCAACTCAATTAGACCCAACCAAATTATGAGAAAACAAAAAGATAACTATTTGACACACTGGAAGGAATCAACCAAAAACAGAGCAAATTGGAATGCTATCTGGCCCTAAACAGAGAATTCACAGTGGCAGAAAACCTGACAACTGTGACTGACCCAAACTTAAGGAAATCCTTAACTATGTACAGACTCAGTGAGCATAGCCTTGCTATTGGGAAAGGCCACCATTAGGCAGACCAGGCTCTCAAGAGAAGACAGGCTATGTGCACACTGCCCACAAAATGAGGTGGAAAATGAGAGGGACTTCCTAACCTCCTGCCAAATGTATGACCATATTAGAGACATATATTTCTCACAAATCACACAGACCCACAAAGTATTAGAAAACAAATCAAACATGTTGTTTGAAAACAAATCAAACATGTTGTTTGTTTATTTCACTTGATTTGGCAATGTAAACATATGAGAGAGAGAGAGAGAGAGAGAGAGAGAGAGAGAGAGAGAGAGAGAGAGAGAGAGAGAGAGAGAGACTGCAATCAGCAATAGGTTGGGACCAAAGAAGTATTTCATAACATTTACTTTTTCTCCAGGACTAAGCTCTGTGAATATAAATCTGTCTTTGGGGAGTATAATTGAGAACCATTCTCATGTCAGTTGAGTTTGTATCTTTATGACAGAGAAAAGTAAACCAACTACTCTCATTGATACACAGAGTGTATACAGAGTAGTGTGTCATCATAGCTAGCAGTTTCTCACACATTCTGTTGAGTATTGCACAATCATCGGAAATAACTATTTATCAGACTTGCCCGAGTTCGAAAAAAGAGGGAAGGAATATATATTTTTTCTTCTAATTGAACAGATTCTAATACAAGTTATTGTTAAAAGAGGGGAAATGTATACAATCAGCAGAACAAGTGTTTTTTGTACAACAAACGCCTAAAAAACTATGGTGAATACCACACGGACTATGTCATTATGTGGGATTTATTTGGAATAGGTTCAGATAACAACTGGTATCTTTTTAAGGGAATGGTTGGTTGTGGGGGAGGGCTTCTGGATACCTCAGACTGCAGGGTCCTCATTTATAACCATTGCGTACATTTTACACTAAACATCTGCACAAAAAATATTGAGATTTATAAACCTGGCGCAGCCATACAAACAGGTTTCCTGTTATAAATCAGACCAGTCGTAAAAATGTGCGCGTGTGAACGAGCATTATAACTCCGCCGGAAAAACACCCATCATTCACCTTTAATGGTGACAATTAACGCCCTAAAGTATTGGAATCAGGCCAACACAGTATGGCTAAAGGAAATATCAATGGTGAACTTGATGAAATGTCTTTGGAAGTATTGGAATCAGGCCAACACAGTATGGCTAAAGGATGAAATGTCTTTGGAGGTGTTGGAATCAGGCCAACACAGTATGGCTAAAGGATGAAATGTCTTTGGAGGTGTTGGAATCAGGCCAACACAGTATGGCTAAAGGATGAAATGTCTTTGGAGGTGTTGGAATCAGGCCAACACAGTATGGCTAAAGGATGAAATGTCTTTGGAGGTGTTGGAATCAGGCCAACACAGTATGGCTAAAGGAAATATCAATGGTGAACTTGATGAAATGTCTTTGGAAGTATTGGAATCAGGCCAACACAGTATGGCTAAAGGAAATATCAATGGTGAACTTGATGAAATGTCTTTGGAAGTATTGGAATCAGGCCAACACAGTATGGCTAAAGGAAATATCAATGGTGAACGTGATGAAATGTCCTTGGAGGTGTTGGAATCAGGCCAACACAGTATATGGCTAAAGGATGAAATGTCTTTGGAGGTGTTGGAATCAGGCCAACACAGTATGGCTAAAGGATGAAATGTCCTTGGAGGTGTTGGAATCAGGCCAACACAGTATGGCTAAAGGATGAAATGTCTTTGGAGGTGTTGGAATCAAGCCAACACAGTATGGCTAAAGGATGAAATGTCTTTGGAGGTGTTGGAATCAGGCCAACACAGTATGGCTAAAGGATGAAATGTCTTTGGAGGTGTTGGAATCAGGCCAACACAGTATGGCTAAAGGATGAAATGTCTTTGGAGGTGTTGGAATCAGGCCAACACAGTATGGCTAAAGGATGAAATGTCTTTGGAGGTGTTGGAATCAGGCCAACACAGTATGGCTAAAGGATGAAATGTCTTTGGAGGTGTCGGCAGAATGTTTTCTTTTGCAGTGACATTTGTTTTATCTGACCGTTTCTGAAAGACAAAAACAATTGCAAATAGTTGTGGACCTGTAAACAGATCGTTTGAATTCAATAATGTTTTGCATTTCATTTTCTATTCTGAAACATTGTCTACTTGATCGTTTTACAGTAGTCCTACTTACAGTGGTAGCCTGCTCACCTGCTCTCCCTTTGGATGTATAGAGCAAAAACATACAATTATCAAATAAGCCCAAGTAAATGGGATGTGCATGGTCATTTGTTGTATGGCTAATTCGGGAATATGAACTCATCATGGCCAGAAAAGGTGAGGAATTTAGTCTGTAATAGTTATGACAGGTATATTCATTAAGCATTATGTTTATGAATTGAATATTGTCTACTTGAGAAATTTGACATTACAGTATTCAGATGTAGACCAGCCTAAAAACGTCAATGGAAAAGGTGAACAGTCTGTTCCACCGTTAAACTGCGCTTTGGATCGCATCGCATAGAGCAAAATACTTAAAATAGCTTATTTATTTACTACTGTGAAGTAAGTCCAATTTCTTGAGAGATGGGATGAATGGTGGCCTTTCCTAACTTGTTGTAGGCCTATAGGCTATTCCGTGGGAATTAAACCATCCCCGTCAGAAAAGGTGAGGAATTTATTCTGTAATGGTCATGGAAATGACAAACAATAGGAACTGGATTCCGATGTATAATTATTTTAGAACACAAAGATAAAATCAATAGATTTTTGCTCTTCTCACTAATGGCAAATGATTGCATCTTATTCTATTTATCTACCAGTTTTTTGGTATGAATAAGAGTGTCATCATATATTCATGCACAAGGCTACTAGGCTACTGTCTCATTGTTGCAATGCAATACTTCAACCACAAGACACTGTGTGAAGAAAGCATTTCCACAGTTTGCAGGAAGATAAGCACATTCTCACATCAAGTTCAGTTTTTATAAATGCCAACTTTTGTGTGAAAACTGGTGCATGCATGTTCTGGGCCATATCTCCTGGAGGGGTATGGAGACAGATCTCCTGGAGGGGTATGGCGACAGATCTTCTGGAGGGGTACAAACGCAGATCTCCTGGAGGGGTACGGAGACAGATCTTCTGGAGACAGATCTCCTGGAGGGGTAGTGAGACAGATCTCCTGGAGGGGTATGGAGACAGATCTCCTGGAGGGGTATGGAGACATATCTCCTGGAGGGGTATGGCGACAGATCTTCTGGAGGGGTACAAACGCAGATCTCCTGGAGGGGTACGGAGACAGATCTTCTGGAGACAGATCTCCTGGAGGGGTAGTGAGACAGATCTCCTGGAGGGGTAGTGAGACAGATCTCCTGGAGGGGTAGTGAGACAGATCTCCTGGAGGGGTATGGAGACAGATCTCCTAGAGGGGTAGTGAGACAGATCTCCAAGAGGGGTATGGAGACAGATGGTGTGCGGCCACCGTGCAGTGCCACTTCCTTTTGGCCAGCCCAATGTCGTCACAGTCACACACAGCTGTCCATTTGTCCTCTGATGTGAACCCCACTTGGTAGTCTGAAGATTAACAAACTCCACTGGGCTGCTATAGTCCAAACTATCTGCTATATCACTATAACCTAGGAACACCAGAAGAAACTCAATAGGAAAATACAGAGCCAACTGGCTCAATGACAGAGTCAGTCTGAATAGGCAGTCTGATAGAGTTAGTAAGAACTGTAGGTATGATGCTGTTGTAGTGTGTGTGTGTGTGTGTGTGTGTGTGTGTGTGTGTGTGTGTGTGTGTGTGTGTGTGTGTGTGTGTGTGTGTGTGTGTGACTGACTACACTTAATGGAGGGCTTCAGAGCCAGGGGACTGCATGTCAACCATCCAGCCAGCGCCCAGGACACAAACGCACACACAGAACACACACACACACACACACACACACACACACACACACACACACACACACACACACACACACACACACACACACACACACACACACACACATACTCTTCCTGACCACATCTGGGAGCTGTAAATCTCTCAACGCCACTGCTGCTCTCCACTCCCCCCTTCTCCTCTCCCCTTCTCCTTTCGTCCCCTCCCCGCCCCTTCCCCTTTCGTCCCCCCTTCCCCCCTTTCGTCCCCTCCCCTCACATTCTCCTTTCCCCTTCCCCTCTCCCCCACCTTTTCCTCTCCTCCCCTCACATTCTCCTTCCTCCTCCATTCTCCTTTCCTCCTCTCCCCCTCCTCTCCCCCTTCTCCTTTCGTCCCCTCCCCTTCGCCCCCTTCCCCTCTCCCCCCACCTTTTCCTCCCCTCCCCTCACATTCTCCTTTCCTCCCTTCTCCTTTCCTCCTCTCCTTTCCTCCCCTCCTCTTCTCCTTTTCTCCCCTTCTCCTCTCCTCTCTTTTCCCCGTTCTCCTCCCCTCCCCTCCCCTCCACCCTTCTCCCCCATCTCCTGTCTTTCACCTCTCCCCCTTCTCCTGTCTCCAATACTGAGAATGTTGTTGTTGTTCAGCCGGCTACTTGCAAATTTATTTTTAAAGGTACAAAAAACATCTTTTTTAATTAAATACAATACTTTGCAAAAATATATATTTTATTTTGATACATTGATCTTTATGGAATTTTGTCATCCCGTGTGGGTGTGTGTGTGTGTGTATGTGTGGCGTGTGTGTGTAGTGGTGTAAAGTACTTAAGTAAAAATACTTTAAAGTAATACTTAAGTAGTTTTTGGGGGTATCTGTACTTTACTACACTGAACAAAAACATAAATGCAACACGTAACATTTCCTAGAAATGTCCAACATTTTGTGCACATATTTGTTTACATCCCTATTAGTGAGCATTTCTCATTTGCCAACATTTTCCATCCACCTGACAGGTGTGGCATATCAAGAAGCTGATTAAACAGCATGATCATTATTCAGGTGCACCTTGTGCTGGGACTCTAAAAGGCCACTTTAAAATGTGCAATTTTGTCACAAAACCCAATGCTAAAGACGTCCCAAGTTTTGACGGAGTGTGCACTTGGCATGCTGACTGCAGGAATGTCCACCAGAGCTGTTGCCAGAGAATTTAATGCTAATTTCTCTACCATAAGCCTCCAACGTCGCATTAGATAATTTGGCAGTACGTCCAACCAGCCTCACAACTGCAGACCACGAATAACCACGCAAGCCCAGGACCTCCCCATCTGGCTTCTTCACCTGCGGGATCGTCTAGGGGGGGGGGGCCTGGTCCTTCTCAGTTCCATTTTCATTTGTTTAAAAACGGTTTAACTGGGAATCAAGAAATGTTAAATTGACATGCGGCATCGGGTTTTCCAAAGCAGCTGTTATAGGAGTGCCCACGTCCCAAATCTGTTAGAGCATCTGGCGCAGCCTTACCCATGTAGACCAGAGATATGGGCATGTTCCATGACACAACCACACTATCAGTTGATAGTTGGTGAAACATGTATTATATCACTGATTATAGTTCTCTCAACACCACATATTCCCTCAGTAATAAACCATATATCATGTCTGGGGGGCATTACTGTATGTGTTGACCTACAGCATAGTACAGTGATGTTACAGCAAGTAGGCCAAACCCTTTCGGTGATATTAAAGGATATCACACACAAAAACATAATTCACTTCTAAACACTATCAAAACACAAGCCTAGGCAGTGAACTCCTGGGCAGAGTTTATGCGTCGCCTACTACCTCAGTGTAACTCCATACACTGTAACTACACAACTACTGTACCAATAAAACATACAGTAACTGGAGTACATCAGATATGCTTTTGCACCTTTAAATGAAAGGGAACATAGCTAAGTACACGGAGTACAGTTCACCCACTATGAGATGAATAAACTGAGTACAGTTCACCCACTATGAGATGAATAAACTGAGTACAGTTCACCCACTGTGAGAAGAATAAACTGAGTACATTTCACCCACTATGAGATGAATAAACTGAGTACAGTTCACCCACTATGAGATGAATAAACTGAGTACAGTTCACCCACTGTGAGATGAATAAACTGAGTACAGTTCACCCACTGTGAGATGAATAAACTGAGTACAGTTCACCCACTATGAGATGAATAAACTGAGTACAGTTCACCCACTATGAGATGAATAAACTGAGTACAGTTCACCCACTGTGAGATGAATAAACTGAGTACAGTTCACCCACTGTGAGATGAATAAACTGAGTAAAGTTCACCCACTATGAGATGAATAAACTGAGTACAGTTCACCCACTATGAGATGAATAAACTGAGTACAGTTCACCCACTGTGAGATGAATAAACTGAGTACAGTTCACCCACTGTGAGATGAATAAACTGAGTACAGTTCACCCACTGTGAAATGAATAAACTGAGTACAGTTCACCCACTGTGAGATGAATAAACTGAGTACAGTTCACCCACTGTGAGATGAATAAACTGAGTACAGTTCACCCACTGTGAGATGAATAAACTGAGTACAGTTCACCCACTGTGAGATGAATAAACTGAGTACAGTTCACCCACTGTGAGATTAATAAACTGAGTACAGTTCACCCACTATGAGATGAATAAACTGAGTACAGTTCACCCACTGTGAGATTAATAAACTGAGTACAGTTCACCCACTATGAGATGAATAAACTGAGTACAGTTCACCCACTATGATATGAATAAACTGAGTACAGTTCACCCACTGTGAGATTAATAAACTGAGTACACTGAGTACAGTTCACCCACTATGAGATGAATAAACTGAGTACAGTTCACCCACTGTGAGATTAATAAACTGAGTACAGTTCACCCACTGTGAGATTAATAAACTGAGTACACTGAGTACAGTTCACCCACTATGAGATGAATAAACTGAGTACAGTTCACCCACTGTGAGATGAATAAACTGAGTACAGTTCACCCACTGTGAGATGAATAAACTGAGTACAGTTCACCCACTGTGAAATGAATAAACTGAGTACAGTTCACCCACTGTGAGATGAATAAACTGAGTACAGTTCACCCACTGTGAGATGAATAAACTGAGTACAGTTCACCCACTATGAGATGAATAAACTGAGTACAGTTCACCCACTGTGAGATTAATAAACT
This sequence comes from Oncorhynchus keta, assembly GCF_023373465.1. Taxonomy (NCBI): domain Eukaryota; kingdom Metazoa; phylum Chordata; class Actinopteri; order Salmoniformes; family Salmonidae; genus Oncorhynchus; species Oncorhynchus keta. Next base: position 32,369,179 of record NC_068446.1, on the reverse strand, counting down.
GAGTACAGTTCACCCACTATGAGATGAATAAACTGAGTACAGTTCACCCACTATGAGATGAATAAACTGAGTACAGTTCACCCACTGTGAGATGAATAAACTGAGTACAGTTCACCCACTGTGAGATGAATAAACTGAGTACAGTTCACCCACTATGAGATGAATAAACTGAGTACAGTTCACCCACTATGAGATGAATAAACTGAGTACAGTTCACCCACTGTGAGATGAATAAACTGAGTACAGTTCACCCACTGTGAGATGAATAAACTGAGTACAGTTCACCCACTGTGAGATGAATAAACTGAGTACAGTTCACCCACTGTGAGATGAATAAACTGAGTACAGTTCACCCACTATGAGATGAATAAACTGAGTACAGTTCACCCACTGTGAGATGAATAAACTGAGTACAGTTCACCCACTATGAGATGAATAAACTGAGTACAGTTCACCCACTATGATATGAATAAACTGAGTACAGTTCACCCACTGTGAGATTAATAAACTGAGTACAGTTCACCCACTGTGAGATGAATAAACTGAGTACAGTTCACCCACTGTGAGATGAATAAACTGAGTACAGTTCACCCACTGTGAAATGAATAAACTGAGTACAGTTCACCCACTGTGAGATGAATAAACTGAGTACAGTTCACCCACTGTGAGATGAATAAACTGAGTACAGTTCACCCACTATGAGATGAATAAACTGAGTACAGTTCACCCACTGTGAGATTAATAAACTGAGTACAGTTCACCCACTGTGAGATTAATAAACTGAGTACACTGAGTACAGTTCACCCACTATGAGATGAATAAACTGAGTACAGTTCACCCACTGTGAGATGAATAAACTGAGTACAGTTCACCCACTGTGAGATGAATAAACTGAGTACAGTTCACCCACTGTGAAATGAATAAACTGAGTACAGTTCACCCACTGTGAGATGAATAAACTGAGTACAGTTCACCCACTGTGAGATGAATAAACTGAGTACAGTTCACCCACTATGAGATTAATAAACTGAGTACAGTTCACCCACTGTGAGATTAATAAACTGAGTACAGTTCACCCACTGTGAGATGAATAAACTGAGTACAGTTCACCACTATGAGATAATTAAACTGAGTACTTAGGCGTTCAAGTACTGTACAAGTGTCACGACTTCCGCCAAAGTCGGCTCCTCTCCTTGTTCGGGCGGAGTTCGGCGGTTGACGTCATCGGCTTTCTTGCCATCGCCGCTCCATTTCTCCATTGTTCCATTTGTTTTGTCTTGTTCCCTGCACACCTGGTTTTCATTCCCCAATCACACTGCATGTATTTATTCCTCTGTTCCCCTCCATGTCTTTGTGTGAAGTTGTTTTGTGTTACGTGTGTTATGTGACGCGCCAGGCTGGTTGTCAAATATCCGTGTATATTTCACGAACTATGTTATTTGGTAAACTATAGCTTGTGTGACTGTTTGAGCGCTTTGCACTTTTGCCATTGTTGCTGGAGGTTTTGACGCAATTGCCACCGTCTGCTGTTTGCTCCTGCCTCAATAAAGTGTGCGCCTGTTCACAACTCTCTGCTCTCCTGCACCTGATTCCGCTACCAGTACGCACACCCGTGACAACAAGAGTGTAAAGGAAAAGCGCCATCTACTGTTGGGAGGGAGAAAAGGATCATTTGAGCTTCAGACACGTCTTCACACGTCCCTTATAAAAGATCCAAGACATCTTCTATTATTCACATGATCTCATATGATGCCCTTCATATGTGAAGTGTTCAAGGCCAGCAAACAGCCATATTCACCAGTGTAGTGTTCAAGGCCAGCAAACAGTCATATTCAACAGTGTAGTGTTCAAGGCCAGCAAACAGCCATATTCAACAGTGTAGTGTTCAAGGCCAGCAAACAGTCATATTCAACAGTGTAGTGTTCAAGGCCAGCAAACAGTCATATTCAACAGTGTAGTGTTCAAGGCCAGCAAACAGTCATATTCAACAGTGTAGTGTTCAAGGCCAGCAAACAGCCATATTCACCAGTGTAGTGTTCAAGGCCAGCAAACAGTCATATTCAACAGTGTAGTGTTCAAGGCCAGCAAACAGCCATATTCAACAGTGTAGTGTTCAAGGCCAGCAAACAGCCATATTCAACAGTGTAGTGTTCAAGGCCAGCAAACAGCCATATTCAACAGTGTAGTGTTCAAGGCCAGCAAACAGCCATATTCAACAGTGTAGTGTTCAAGGCCAGCAAACAGCCATATTCAACAGTGTAGTGTTCAAGGCCAGCAAACAGCCATATTCAACAGTGTAGTGTTCAAGGCCAGCAAACAGCCATATTCAACAGTGTAGTGTTCAAGGCCAGCAAACAGCCATATTCAACAGTGTAGTGTTCAAGGCCAGCAAACAGCCATATTCAACAGTGTAGTGTTCAAGGCCAGCAAACAGCCATATTCAACAGTGTAGTGTTCAAGGCCAGCAAACAGCCATATTCAACAGTGTAGTGTTCAAGGCCAGCAAACAGCCATATTCAACAGTGTAGTGTTCAAGGCCAGCAAACAGCCATATTCAACAGTGTAGTGTTCAAGGCCAGCAAACAGCCATATTCAACAGTGTAGTGTTCAAGGCCAGCAAACAGCCATATTCAACAGTGTAGTGTTCAAGGCCAGCAAACAGCCATATTCAACAGTGTAGTGTTCAAGGCCAGCAAACAGCCATATTCAACAGTGTAGTGTTCAAGGCCAGCAAACAGCCATATTCAACAGTGTAGTGTTCAAGGCCAGCAAACAGCCATATTCAACAGTGTAGTGTTCAAGGCCAGCAAACAGCCATATTCAACAGTGTAGTGTTCAAGGCCAGCAAACAGCCATATTCAACAGTGTAGTGTTCAAGGCCAGCAAACAGCCATATTCAACAGTGTAGTGTTCAAGGCCAGCAAACAGCCATATTCAACAGTGTAGTGTTCAAGGCCAGCAAACAGCCATATTCAACAGTGTAGTGTTCAAGGCCAGCAAACAGCCATATTCAACAGTGTAGTGTTCAAGGCCAGCGAACAGCCATATTCAACAGCGTAGTATATCATTAGAGTATAGGGGGTAGGGTGTTAGTGGGTTATAGTAATAGTGTAAAACCAAGCATGCAGTACAGTACCTTCTTGAATTCAAGTGGTGAGTTGAGACAGAGTCCTGGACCTTTGCCATGAACGGGCTGGTCAACAAACTGCAAAAGAGAAGCATTTGTGTTCCTTTTACAAAATCTCTAGGCTGGGAGTTTGTCAGGAGAGGAGGATGGAGGGAGGGAGGGAGGGAGGGAGGGAGGGAGGGAGGGAGGGAGGGAGGGAGGGAGGGAGGGAGGGAGGGAGGGGAAGAAAGAGATTGAATCAGAGGAGGAATGCAGAATGAGAATGGTGTTAGAGGTGGTATTGGATTAGCTGGGCTGGGGAAGAGGTCAAGAGGAGAACAGAGAATGCCTACTGTGTGATGTGTGTACACACTGAGAGAAACACACCCTCACACACATTCACAAGCACAAATGCACGCACACACACGCTCCCCTTTATACTCGAGTCCATCGCATGTCTGTGCTCCCCCTTCCCAAAAAAATGAAATTACATTCAATTTGTGTAAATAGGTTATGCCCAACACTTTGGCTAGTAATAGGGTTAAGAGATGAAACAGCTCAAGACAAATTACAACAGATTTCCTAATTAAACACATTTCTAGCTGAATTCTCTGTGATTTTACAGTCTTTCTTGACCCCCCAAAAATAAAACAGCCAAGTCCCACCCAACAGACCACTATCATCATGTAGCAACTAGCCAACTAGTCACCTTGTAAACATGTCCCCAACAAACTGGGCTGTTTTCTCCAACTCTAGGATAATCCCTTATTTACCGTTGTAATAACCAGGGTTTCAAGCACTGAATAGGCCATTTAACCCTCTAGTGAGTTGAACAGAGCAGCTTTCCATTGACAGGAAGGGCACTTTGGCCTAACAAAAGGCTTTATGCCCTATGGAGTAGGGATGGACCTCTGTAAGGGGCAGGGAGGCATCTAAGGGGTAGCCCTTTATGCTCATACCCGTATGTATACAGGTTGGAAATGGCAGATTTGGACACTGATAAGAGCCTAAATTGGAACACAGTGGCTGCACAGTAACAGCTAAACATGACATCAAAGCTCAGGGTCTCCGCTTCAAATCTCTGTATGGTTTATGACTGACAGCCGTTCTGAACTTGAGCACCATCCCTCCTGGTAATTGGGCAACTTTTGGAAATGTTATGTTGTCTGAGTGAGGGAAATGCTGTAAATTATGAGGATTTGATGTATTTTGAAAGATAAGACGTTGAGGATGATAATACATACCACGTTGATGTCATTCAAGCAAGACAAACAACACCCTTGAGAACACATTTCCATATCATAAAACTCAGATAATATAAAGTGTCAACATGTAGTATCACTATGTTTGATGTACAAGATGACATAGAGTTATACCATGGTTTTCCTGAACAGAATGAACTGTTGTTTGTTGTATTGTGAAGAAAATTTGCTGCAGCACACGCATCTGAATGCCCTCATGACTCCATTCTATGTGCACCAAAATGACCATCTGTTTCTCTGAATTTCCTGGTGAAAGCCTAATACTGTAAGATCATATTTTATAATTTAGCAAGTCATGTTGGCAATAGAACAAGCTTTCAAATGATGCCCACCTGACCCAGACCGCAATTTATAATGGACCGATTTTGTGTAAACAACAACAGTAATTCTGTAAGGTCCGGATGCAGGGTTGTGTTCCAAACAAAACAACTACACGTGTGCTGCTCTAGTTCCTCAACGGCAGAGCTAAGAGAGCTAAAAAAAAAAGCACCTTATAGTTGAAGATTTCTTTGTGTCATAAAAGTGCATTGAAATGACTTAGGAACTGTGCACACTTTAGAGAGGTGTGTGTCCACACCAGTTAGTCCTCTCAATCAAACCCTTGTCATTTGTATTGTCTTATGTTGCACCTACAACACATTTTCTTATCATGTTACTGAACGTTTCAGAATATTTCCAGATTTTGTTATCAACAAATGTGGCAAAAAGTACAGTAAATGTGAAATGCACATAAAATCAACAGTGTAATTTTGGATTGTTTTGTCCTCACCTTTAGTCTAATAATTTTCCCATAATCTCCAAACTGTTCCCTTTTAATTGGTGCCATGGTTAAGCATATGCTTTCCATATTTCTTCTGTAAGAAACATTTCAATTTAGCCCTATCCATATAGGCCAATTCCCACGAGTGTAAGGGGTTAAAAAGTTCCTAAGGGTAAGAGCATGGGTACAATACAATGGCTGTATGGAAGATGAATGTGAGGTAGATGTTCTGTAGTGTAGTGAGTGACGGGGTAGTTAGGTACTTACTGTGATGCGTCTGTCACCACGGGTAAAGGTGTGTCTTCGCTGACATAGTCCATGTCATCACTCAAGCTGTTGCCCCGGGAGATGCCTATGGCAGGCCCGTCCAGGTTTTTCTTAACTGTGCGAGGCAATGCAAGAGTCTTGGTGACATATTCAAGGATTTAGTTCAATGCAACTTCCAATTTTGTAAGTGAGGAGAAAATACACTCTTAGAAAAAAAAGGTGCTGTCTCGAACCTAAAAGGGTTCTTCGGCTGTCCCCAAAGGAGAACCCTTTGAAGAAACATTTTTGGTTCCAGGTAGAACCCTTTTCACTGAGGGTTCTACATGGAACCCAAAATGGTTCAATCTAGAACCAAAAAGATCTCGACTTAGAACCAAAAAGGGTTCTCCTATAGGGACAACAGAAAAAAAACTATTTTGGAACTCTTTTTTCTAATTTATAGGCTTATTTATTGAAAAGTAAAGAGAAACTACAGGATAGCTAGTAAAGAAGTGTAAGAGTCTACCTGGAGAGGCAGGACAGCTCAGATTGAAAGAGGACCATGAGTGCTGAACGCCTGCAGTCAAGAAAGAAAGAACGTGTGAAAGACAAGTGGAATAGACACACAATGTGCTGACTAGTCAATGAAGTGTACAGTCCACCATTGTATTGTATCATCACACTAAGATGAGGTTGTTTTGGTGTGTGAACATGATGATTGATAACATCCCTTCCAAACCTCTACAGCAGGTTTGGTTAGTGCAACTAAAAACCATTGCAAAGGTTTGTAAGGACCTAGTCCAACAGTCCGCAAAGCCTGCCATCTCATCCTCCAATGGAGACGTTTCTTTAGAAGTGCCTAATTGTCTTTTTGTCTACTGTACTTTGTTTTTTGAGTATGCATACATGTGTATAGATGATGTAATGTATTATATATCACACCTGTGCCATGTTTGACTATGATAGTTTTTTAGTGTCTCGAAAACTCCATTTGAGTGGTCCACAATGTGCATTAAAAATAATCTGTATTATTTATTATTGTATCATTGTGGAGTGACAAACTTTTCTAATCTAATCTAGTTTCAGGAACTGGGTTCTGTGCAGCTCCTCCACCTCTCTCTCATTCAGGGGGACCGGGGACGCGAGCGGAATTATCTGCTACACAAACACTGCAGGCTTATTAATATCTGGCTTGTCAGAGCAAACACACTGGGTTAGAAGCCCCAGAGAATGAAAACAAGCAGGGCCCAGAGAGAGAGAGTGGGGGGAAAGAGGGAGACAGAGAGAGTGAGACAGAGTGAGAGAGAGAGCAGGAGACTGGCTGGAGAGAGAGAGCCCCATTGAGAAGGGAGATTCTCACAGACGACGGCCGGGCCAGAGGGCCAGACAGATAAGTGGAGCGATAAGCCGGACGTTGACTAAATCAAACAATGCCCAGTTTATTTCTGACCACTGGAGCTCCACAATGGCCTCTTATCACCCCGACCTCCCTCCCAGTCCCCCGGCCCTTGGCCTCTGTCCCCTGTTCCAGCCCTCACCCCGGCTGGTGTTGGCTGGACAGACAGAAAAGAAAACACCAGGGCTGGTCGATAGGACAGGAGGGAGTCCAGAGGCTGCCTGCGTCGGTCTCTCTGCTGGCTTCCAGTTTGCTCCGGTTTGTGACAAAGCGCCAGTCTAATTAAAATACTGTCTGGGCAGTTGTAAAAACCAAATAACTAATGATTAACACAGAGGATCTCTTAAAAGGACAAAGGATTGAGTCGTTAACTGCGTGAGTTGAAGCTGGAGTGCGTCAATAAGACTGTAGACCATGGAGTGATGTCATCTAGGAGATATTACACTTGTGACACGTGTTAGAGAGATAGTGTTGGTGGGAGGAGCTATAGGAGGACGGGCTCATTGTAATGGCTGGAATGGAATCAATGGAACAGTATCAAACACATCAAACATACGGAAACCACGTTTGACTCCATTCCATCAATTCCATTCCAGCCATTACAATGAGCCCGTCCTCCTATCGCTCCTACCACCAGCCTCCTTGGTTACAGAGAGGTGGAGGACTCACCTGTTTGTCTGAACATCCGGATGATGCCTGAGGAGGAAAATAAATAACATTTCAAAATGATGTCCTCAAAAACACTGGCTTAATATGGAGTGATGTCATCTAGGAGATATTACACTTGTGACACGTGTTAGAGAGATAGTGTTAGTGGGAGGAGCTATAGGAGGACGGGCTCATTGTAATGGCTCATTGTAACATAATGTATACAGAGAAATCAATCTACACAACCGATGGCGTGGGATATGGACAACACCAGATCACTTTTGAGGTCAGAAAACATATGATAAACTTAGATGTTAGCATCATATATTACTTTAATTATGGATGTAAGAGAGTGCAAATGTCATTGCTGTTCTATAAACCCTTTTCATCAGCAACACAGTTAACACTTGGTTTCTGCAACAAAATAATCAATTTAAACAACCCATCATCTGCAAGGACATTTGAATCTGAAGATGTCTGTTTTTCTGCACTGTTAGCAGTAGAACGTACACCACGTTGCCTGGACTCTAAACATTATCATTAGTGACAACATGCTGTTGAGAGTGTGGTGAGCGTGGCTACTTAAAAGTCTTTATGACATCAACAGACAGCCTTTCAAAAGCCTTGGCTCCACTAACTAGCCTCAGCATCCAAAAAACATGCAATTTGACAAATGTGCATTTTTTCCCCACTCTAAAGTTCAAAGGCAGTGAGACATATGTTCCTGTTCATTATCTAAGTTATATCCCACCAAACAAGATAGCATTTTCCCCCATAACTCCTTTTTCTACTGGTGACGTTCTGCGTTTATGTCCCTCTCCCTCCTTTTATGATTATGTGCTTTGACAGGAAAAACTCATAAAGGACACTTATTAACCTCCAGACTGGGACGATTCATTTGGCAGGGGTTAGAGGTTTACACAGGAAGTCCCCCCCACCGGTAGATGGTGCAATGGAAAAGTCCAATCTATCATTAATATATGGGCCTCAGCAGCACCAGTATGGACCACTGGATTTCATCTGGAGGTGGATGGACAGGGCACGAGGGTTTGGGAAAATAATAATATTTTTAGATAGCAACTTAGACAACAACAGGTTAGACTACGTGGCTAGCTAGCAACATCAGATGAAAACTGAGTAACTGAATGTAAAATCTGCGGGAATGTAATCACTGATTCAACACAAAACACTATAGCTTTCTGACTGACTCTTGCCACACCAGGTCTACCTCCTAAGTATTTTTTTACTTTTAAAAAATGTACACTACCGTTCAAAGGTTTGGTGTCACTTAGAAATGTCCTTGTTTTTAAAAGAAAAGCAAATTTGTTGTCCAATAAAACAACATCAAATTGATTAGAAATACAGTGTAGACATTGTTAATGTTGTAAATGACTATTGTAGCTGGAAACAGCAGATTTTTAGTGGAATATCTACATAGGCGTACAGAGGCCCATTATCAGCAACCATCACTCCTGTGTTCCAATGGCACGTTGTGTAATCAAAGATTATCACTATCAAAGGCTAATTGATCATTAGAAAACCCTTTTGCAATTATGTTAGCACAGCTGAAAACGGTTGTCCTGATTAAATAAGCAATAAAACGGACCTTCTTTAGACTAGTTGAGTATCTGGAGCATCAGAATTTGTGAGTTCGATTACAGGCTCAAAATGACTGGAAACAAAGACCTTTCTTCTTCTAACACCTGGATATGTTTATTTTTGAACCATTCCATTGTAGATTTTGCTTTATGTTTTGATCATTGTCTTGTTGGAAGACAAATCTCCGTCCCAGTCTCAGGTCTTTTGCAGACTCCATCAGGTTTTCTTCCAGAATGATCCTGTATTTGGCTCCATCCATCTTCCCATCAATTTTAGCCATCTTCCCTGTCCCTGCTGAAGAAAAACAGGCCCAAACCATGATGCTGCCACCACCATGTTTGACAGTGGGGATGGTGTGTTCAGGGTGATGAGCTGTGTTGCTTTTACGCCAAACATAACGTTTTGCATTGTTGCCAAAAAGTTCAATTTTGGTTTCATCTGACAGAGCACCTTCTTCCACATGTTTGGTGTGTCTCCCAGGTGGCTTGTGGCAAACTTTAAACAACACTTTTTATGGATATCTTTAAGAAATGGCTTTCTTCTTGCCACTCTTCCATAAAGGCCAGATTTGTGCAATATACGACTGATTGTTGTCCTATGGACAAAGTGTCCCACCTCAGCTGTAGATCTCTGCAGTTCATCCAGAGTGATCATGGGCCTCTTGGCTGCATCTTTGATCAGTCTTCTCCTTGTATGAGCTGAAAGTTTAGAGGGACGGCCAGGTCTTGGTAGATTTGCAGTAGTCTGATACTCCTTCCATTTCAATATTATCGCTTGCACAGTGCTCCTTGGGATGTTTAAAGCTTGGGAAATCTATTTGTATCCAAATCCGGCTTTAAACTTCTTCACAACAGTATCTTGGACCTGCCTGGTGTGTTCCTTTCTTTTCACACGATGCACTCTGCGCTTTTAACGGACCTCTGAGACTATCACAGTGCAGGTGCATTTTTACAGAGACTTGATTACACACAGGTGGATTGTATTTATCATCATTAGTCATTTAGGTCAACATTGGATCATTCAGAGATCCTCACTGAACTTCTGGAGAGAGTTTGCTGCACTGAAAGTAAAGGGGCTGAATAATTTTGCACGCCCAATTTTTCAGTTTTTGATTTGTTAAAAAAGTTTGAAATATCCAATAAATGTTGTTCCACTTCATGATTGTGTCCCACTTGTTGTTGATTCTTCACAAAAAAATACAGTTTTATATCTTTATGTTTGAAGCCTGAAATGTGGCAAAAGGTCGCAAAGTTCAAGGGGGCCGAATACTTTCGCAAGGCACTGTACCTACACGTACGCTACGGTCACAAGACGCAGGCCTCCTAATTGTCCCTAGAATTTCTAAGCAAACAGCTGGACGGCAGGGCTTTCTCCTATAGAGCTCCATTGTTATGGAATGATCTGCCTACCCATGTGAGAGACGCAAACTCGGTCTCAACCTTTAAGTCTTTACTGAAGACTCATCTCTTCAGTGGGTCATATGATTGAGTGTAGTCTGGCCCAGGAGTGTGAATGTGAACGGAAAGGCTCTGGAGCAACGAACCGCCCTTGCTGTCTCTGCCTGGCCGGTTCCCCTCTTTCCACTGGGATTCTCTGCCTCTAACCCTATTACAGGAGCTGAGTCACTGGCTTACTGGTGCTCTTTCATGCCGTCCCTAGGACAGGTGCGTCACTTGAGTGGGTTGAGTCACTGATGTGATCTTCCTGTCCGGGTTGGCGCCCCCCTTGGGTTGTGCCGTGGCGGAGATCTTTGTGGGCTATACTGGGCCTTGTCTCAGGATGGTAAGTTGGTGGTTGAAGATATCCCTCTAGTGGTGTGGGGGCTGTGCTTTGGCAAAGTGGGTGGGGTTATATCCTTCCTGTTTGGCCCTGTCTGGGGGTTTCATCGATTGGGGCCACAGTGTCTCCTGACCCCTCCTGTCTCAGCCTCCAGTATTTATGCTGCAGTAGTTTGTGTGTCGGGGGGCTAGGGTCAGTTTGTTATATCTGGAGTACTTCTTCTGTCTTATCCGGTGTCCTGTGTGAATTTAAGTATGCTCTCTCTAATTCTCTCTTTCTCTCTTTCTTTCTTTCTCTCTCTCGGAGGACCTGAGCCCTAGGACCATGCCTCAGGACTATCTGGCATGATGACTCCTTGCTGTCCCCAGTCCACCTGGCCGTGCTGCTGCTCCAATTTCAACTGTTCTGCCTGCGGCTATGGAATCCTGACCTGTTCACCGGACGTGCTACCTGTCCTAGACCTATTATTTGACCATGCTGGTCATTTATGAACATTTGAACATCTGGCCATGTTCTGTTATAATCTCCACCTGGCACAGCCAGAAGACGACTGGCCACCCCTCATAGCCTGGTTCCTCTCTAGGTTTCTTCCTAGGTTTTGGCCTTTCTAGGGAGTTTTTCCTAGCCAATGTGCTTCAACACCTGCATTGCTTGCTGTTTGGGGTTTTAGGCTGGGTTTCTGTACAGCACTTTATATCAGCTGATGTACGAAGCGCTATATAAAATAATTTGGATTTGATTTGATTCAAGCTCATCACTAAGCTCAGGGCCCTGGGTCTCAACCCCTCACTGTACAACTGTGTCCTGGATTTCCTGACAGGCCGACCCCAAGTTGTGAAGGTAGGCAACAACACCTCCACCACGCTGACCCTCAACACGGGGACCCAATAGGGGGTTGAGTTTGCAGCCCCCTCCTGTACTCCGTGGACACGCACATCTCCAACTCAATCATCACATTTGCTGACGACACAACACCGGTAGGCCTGATTACCAACAACAATGAGACAGTGTACAGGGAGGAGGTGGGCTCCCTGGCAGAGTGGTGCCAGGAAATTAACCTCTCCCTCAGTGTCCAAAAAAAACGAAGGAGCTGATCAGGGACTTCAGGAGACAGAGAGAGCACGCCCCCATCCACGTCGACAAAGCTGCAGTGGAGAGGGTCAAAAGCTTCAAGTTCCTCTACGTGCACATCACTGACCACCTGAAATGGTCCCTTCATACAGACAGCGTGGTGAACAAGGTGCAACAGTGCCTCTTCAAACTCAGGAGGATGAAGAAATGTGGCTTGGCCCCTAAGACCCTCACAAACTTTTACAGATGCACCATTGAGAGCATCTTGTCAGGCTATATCACCACCTGGTATGGCAATTGCATTCTCCAGAACCACAGGGCTCTCCAGAGGGTGGTGCTGTCAGCCCAACACATCACCGGGGGCACACTGCCTGCCCTCCAGAACATCTACAGCACCCGGTGTCACAGGAAGGCCAAGAAATCAAGGACCTCAGCCACCCGAACCATGGCCTGTTCACCCTTCTACCATCTAGAAGGCAGAGACAGTACAGATGTATCAAAGCTGGGAACAAAAGACTTATAAACAGCTTCTATCTCCAAACCATCAGACTGTTAAACAGTTACCATGAGTGGCCTCCGCCCAGTACCCTTCCCTGAACCTTAGTCACTGTTACTAGACGGCTACCACCAGGTACTCTACCCTGCACCACAGAGACTGCTAACCTATGTACACAGTCATTGAACACTGGTCACTTTAATAATGTTTACATACTGTTTTGCCCACTTCATGTGTACAGTTGAAGTCGGAAGTTTACATACACTTAGGTTGGAGTCAATAAACTCATTTTTCAACCACGATAGTTTTGGCAAGTTGGTTAGGACATCTACTTTGTGCATGACACAAGTATTTTTTCCAACAATTGTTTCCATACAGATTATTTCACTTATAATTCACTGTATCACAATTTCAGTGGGTCAGAAGATTACATACACTAAATTGGCTGTGCCTTTAAACAGCTTGGAAAATTCCAGAAAATTATGTCATGGCTTTAGAAGCTTTTGATAGGCTAATTGACATAATTTGAGTAAAGTAGATGTGTACCTGTGTATATTTCAGGACCTAGCTTCAAACTCAGTGCCTCTTTGCTTGATATCATGGGGAAATCCAAAGAAATCAGCCAAGACCTCAGCGAGCAATTTCCAAACGCCTGAAGGTACCACGTTCATCTGTACAAACAATAGTACGCAAGTATAAACACCATGGGACCACGCAGCCGTCATACCGCTCAGGAAGGAGACGCGTTCTGTCTCCTAGAGATGAACATACTTTGGTGCAAAAAGTGCAAATCAATCCCAGAACAACAGCAAAGGACCTTGTGAAGATGCTGGAGGAAACAGGTACAAAAGTATCTATATCCACAGTAAAAAGAGTCCTACATCGACCTGAAAGGCCGCTCAGCAAGGAAGAAGCTACTGCTCCAAAACCACCATAAAGAAGCCAGACTACGGTTTGCAACTGCACATGGGGACAAAGATCATACTTTTTGAGCTGATGACACAAAAATAGAACTGTTTGGCCATAATGACCATCGTTATGTTTGGAGGAAAAAGGGGGATGCTTGCAAGCCGAAGAACACCATCTCAACCGTGAAGCACGGGGTTGGCAGCATCATGTTGTGGGGGTGCTTTGCTGTAGGAGGGACTGGTGCACCTCACAAAATAGATGGCATGAGAAATGAAAATGATGTGGATATATTGAAGCAACATCTCAAGACATCAGTCAGAAAGTTAAAGCTTGGTCGCAAATGGGTCTTCCAAATGAACAATGACCCCAAGCATACTTCCAAAGTTGTGGCAAAATGGCTTAAGGTCAACAAAGTCAAGGTATTGGAGTGGCCATCACAAAGCCCTGACCTCAATCCTATAGAAGATTTCTGGGCAGAACTGAAAAAGCGTGAGCAAGGAGGCCTACAAACCTGAATCAGTTACACCAGCTCTGTCAGGAGGAATGGGCCACAATTCCCCCAATTTATTGTGGGAAGCTTGTGGAAGGCTACCCGAAACGTTTGACCCAAATTAAACAATTTAAAGGCAATGCTACCAAATACTAATTGAGTGTATGTAAACTTCTGGCCCACTGGGAATGTGATGAAAGAAAGAAATAATTCTCTCTACTATTATTCTGACATTTCACATTCTTAAAATAAAGTGTCGATCCTAACTGACCTAAAACAGGGTATTGTTACTTGGATTAAGTGTCAGGAAATATGAAAAACTGAGTTTAAATGTATTTGGCTAAGGTCTATGTAAACTTCCGATTTCAACTGTATTCTAGCCATGGCTAATCCTATATAACTTTTCTTTTTCTGGGTTATGCTAGTTATTACTGTATTGGTGGAGCTAGAAACACAAGCATTTGCTGCACCTGTGATAATGTCTACAAATCTGTGTACGCAACCAATCATCATTGATTTGATTTGTATCATAAACAACCAGCTTCACAACACCTCAGTTAGTCCTCATCCCTACCTACCATCCCTATTCTCTCCCTCGCTCTCTTTATGGGGGAGGAGAGAGTCAATCACACCACCGTGTCATGTCCCATCCACATGGCATATATTGCACAGATTCATCATTACTTACAATTTACTCCATGAGCATTAAACTGGATGGTAAATAGCTACGGATAAGAACATTGTATCCTCACGTCTGAAATATAGTCTACTCCCAAGGGGATTGAGTTCCTCCTATTTCTATATCACTGTTGGAATCTCAAACAGAGGACTCCAACTGTGCCATGCAAATGTTTGTCTCTCTTGTCTCCACTGGCCCCTAACCAGTCAAGTCACCAGGGTTTACTCACCAAGCATCCAATATCTCTGTTTTACTGAAATGATGGATTTTCAATGCGCAAAACATAAGGCTGCATGACATCATGTCAAGGGGCCTTTAAATACATTATTTTGTCAAATGAAGTTTGAAAAGGAAAAAAAAACTGTTTCATAACTGTGGTAATTCACTTTGGAAAATGCTCCTCATAGGACATCTGCTTCTATCACAGCTGGCTCAAACATGCATGACCCATGGTTATTTCTCTGAAAAATACCTCAACACAGGGCACCATTCAACAGTATGCCATGCTCTCAATTGAGACTTATTGTCAATTAAGGCATGGGAGTCCGTTTGCAATGTACTGTAGTGTCAAGTACTGGTTTTCAGTTCATAGTTTTAACAGTTCCTAGAAAGCACTAGTATTGTATATGCTGGTTCAAGTAGTCTATGTGTTCCTCGTAAAACAAACCACTACATATTACACATTATAAACTGGGAGATTTGAGCCCTGAATGCTGATTGGCTGATAGCCATGGTAGCCATGGTATAACAAAACATTTATTTTTACTGCTCTAATCATGTTGTTAAACAGTTTATAATAGCAATAAGGCACCTCAGGGGTTTGTGCGTCATGCATAAGAACAGCCCTTAGCCGTGGTATACTGGCCATATAGATCCAAGAGGCATCTAAACATATATATATATATATATATATATATATATATATATTTTTTTTTTTTAACTGCATTGTTGGTTAGTGGCTCGTAAGTAAGCAAATCACTGTAAGGTCTACCTGTTATATTCGGCGCATGTGACTAATAACATGTGATTTGATATATCACACCCCCTTGTGCCTTATTGCTTAATTCCAATACCAATGAGCTTGTTACCTATACACCTTTACACACAATGTGTTCAGATATGCCCAGTATGGCAGTATCTATCTTCACTTGAAGCCAACCAATAGGAGCATCTGTAAATGACCAACTGCATATGTACAGAAACTAGGGCCAGGACGATACCACTATACCACTATCGCAAACTGTTTGGTCCTTTTAAAAACCTGCTATATGTAAAATAGCATGTGCTAGAACTTGGAAAATAAATAAAGGTGACTCTGGATTACAACATAATGATGTTTGTTTCCAGCATTAGGGCTGTTTTCCTAAAGAAGTTAAATCCGCTTCGTGTTTTGATTCAACCTCCCTAAGAGAGGGGGTGACCTTGATAATGTATTGTTAAAACGAGAGGCTGCCTGGATCTTTAATTTAAAGACCCTTGCTCCCTTCGGTCTCAACGTAGACTTTGATCTGAAGCCCTTCTTGTGATTATTTTGACTTTTCCATTGTAATTGTTTGTAAGCTTGTGTAGTCTAAAATTAATCTATGATCGTATGATATCCATTTGTTGTTTGTATGCTGTTCTTTGTATGCCATTTTAATATTTGAGAATTAACCAATGATATTAGGCCACTCTTGGCCATGATTACAGACACCTGTGTGTCAAGTCATCAAGCAGTGTTTGTGATTATACCCTGATGAAGACAGCTTGGCTGTAAAAACATTGGTAATTCAATTTTTGCATCTGAGCTCCTAGAGTGTGCGGCTCTCTTTTATTTTCAAATTGATTCAGTTATATACCTTGGGGTTCTTCTAGAAAGAAGG